>NC_092152.1:46606701-46829201 GCF_045791955.1 Oncorhynchus clarkii lewisi
CGCTCTGTACCTCTCAGTCGTTGCGCGTAAGGAGGGTACCAAGCGCGGTTATTTGAGCAAGAAGACCACGGAGAACAGCAGGTGGCACGAGAAGTTCTTTGCGCTGTACCAAAACGTGTTTTTTTACTTTGAAAACGAGCAGAGTGTACGCCCCGCCGGGATTTACCTCTTGGAGGGCTGCACCTGCGAGAGCGTGCCTGTTCCGAAGGTCTCCACTGCGGGAAAGGAGACCCTCGACAAACAGGTGAGAGAGAGACTTACGCAATCTGTGTATCTGTCTGTGGCTGCCAAACTTTCCCGCTGCAGCCTAAACTCTGATACCGGTAATATGTTTTCAGAACAGCTGCCCAGAGCATTCAGTCAACGAGAAAGGGAGAGGTAATGCAGTCTAGTAAAGCAGACGATCAGAACAAGATAGGGTGGTGAAGTGGACGTTGAAAGGATCAGAGTGATGATGGCACTTAATTGGCTTCATGCAGTATTCAAAATGTCAACCCTCTTTCCTATTTCCTACACCTCTTTCCTACACTATTCCTATAGTGTGAACAGTTCTCTTCCCACCCCTCTCATGTAGGCCTACACCCTGTGGTTTGGCAGCAAAATGTTGTTTTCACTGATATGAAAATGACAGTTGCTGTCCATATTCAAATTTTCCTGTGTGTGAGTCATTTGAATGACATTTTCTGCATGTAGGGAAACCTGTTGAATGCGATCATATCATTGATTCATTTCAGGCTCTATCAAACATAAACAAATAATCTTATGGAATAGAGACAGTTGCTGTTGGAACTATATTTCAGTCACAAGCCATGGGTGCAGTATGTTATTAGATTTTGGCACTTATTATTGCCTTTATATCGATTCTGTTCCTGTTCTATGAGCCTTTGTGGTGACACACACACATATTAAAGAGACAATTGAAAAAAGGAGAGAGAGAGGGATAGATGAAAAAGACTAGTGTTTAAAGCCTTGAGGAGTAGGCCTGTGTCTCCTACAGAAAGCTTTTAAAGCCTTCTGTTGGGCTCAGTTAAAGTCTCTCTCTCTGTTTGTTTGTGTATGTGCATGTAGGGTAGAGTCATAAATGTCTATCTCTTTGCCCCTGGCTATAACCAGACATGATAACTCCTCCCTTTTGGCTCTGCACTGGTCCTAATTGGTTCTCCCCAGGCAAGAGCTGGACAACTATGGCTAAACTGAAGAGGAGAGAGTAGGATAGGAGAAAGGGAGGAAGAGAGAAGAGATGGAAAGAGGAGAGGATAGGACAGAGGGGGGAGAAGGAGAGAAGAAATGGAAAGAGGAGAGATATAAAATGTATTAGTCACATACACAGCAAGTACAAAAGTTGCATCGAAACTCTTTTGCGCTAGCTCCCTCAACAATGCAATACCTGAATCAATAATAACAATGAAAAGAGTCAAGTAAAAAATAACAAGTAGTAGAAGTAATAGAAGAGGTAGTATGCATAGTAATAATGGACTGTATTTACAAGTATGAAGTGGGTACTGGAATCAATAGTACAGTTGAAGTCGGAAGTTTACATACCCTTAGGTTGGAGTCATTAAAACTCGTTTTTCATACTAACAAACCATAGTTTTGGAAAGTCGGTTAGGACATCTACTTTGTGTATGACAAGTCATTTTTCCAATAATTGTTTACAGACAGATTATTTCACTTATTCCAGTTCACAATTGCAGTGGGCCAGAAGTTTACATACACTAAGTTGACTGTGCCTTTAAACAGCTTGGAATATTCCAGAAAATGACATCATGTTTTTAGAAGCTTCTGATAGGCTAATTGACATCATTTGAGTCAATTGTAGGTGTACCTGTGGATGTATTTCAAGGCCTACCTTCAAACTCAGTGCCTCTTTGCTTGACATCATATGGAAATCAAAAGATATCAGCAAAAAAATTGTAGACCTCCATAAGTCTGGTTCATCCTTGGGAGCAATTTCCAAATGCCTGAAGGTACCAAAAGTGCAAATCAATTTCAGAACAACAGCAAAGGACCTTGTGAAGATGCTGAAGGAAACTGGTACAAAAGTATCTATATCCACATTAAAACAAGTCCTATATCGACATAACCTGAAAGGCCGCTCAACAAGGAAGAAGCCACTGCACCAAAACTGCCTTAAAAAAACAGACTACGGTTTGCAAATGCACATGAGATCATACTTTTTGGAGAAATGTCCTCTGGTCTGATGAAACAAAAATAGAACTGTTGGGCCATAATGACCATCGTTATGTTTGGAAGGAAAAGGGGGAGGCTTGCAAGCCGAAGAACTCCATCCCAACCGTGAAGCACGGGGTGGCAGCATCATGTTGTGGGGGTGCTTTGCTGCAAGAGGGACTGGTGCACTTCTAATCATGAGGAGGAAAATTATGTAATTATATTGAAGCAACATCTAAAGACATCAGTCAGGAAGTTCAAGCTTGGTCGCAAATGGGTCTTCCAAATGGACAATGACCCCAAGCATACTTCCAAAGTTGTGGCAAAATGGCTTAAGGACAACAAAGTCAAGGTATTGGAGTGGCCATCACAAAGCCCTGACCTCAATCCTATAGGAATTTTGTTTGCAGAACTGAAAAGTGTGTGCGAGCAAGGAGGCCTACAAACCTGACTCCGTTACACCAGCTCTGTCAGGAGGAATGGGCCAAAATTCAACCAACTTATTGTGGGAAGCTTGTGGAAGGCTACCTGAAACGTTTAAACAATTTAAAGGCAATGCTACCAAATACTAATTGAGTGTATGTAAAGTTCTGACCCACTGGGAATGTGATGAAAGAAAAAATAGCTGAAATAAATCATTATCTCTACTATTATTCTGACATTTCACATTCTTAAAATAAAGTTTTGATCCTAACTGACCTAAGACAGGGAATTTTTACTAGGATATAAAAAAAACGGAGTTTAAATGTATTTGGCTAAGGTGTATGTAAACTTCCGACTTCAACTGTATATATTAGAACAGCAGCGTTGACTGTGTGTGTGTGTGTGTGTGTGTGTGTGTGTGTGTGTGTGTGTGTGTGTGTGTGTGTAGGTTTGGATGTGTGGGTAGTCGGTGGAAATACTTTCTAAGGTGCATATATTCTCTCCGGTGCAAATAGTCTCTAAGGTGCAGGTCTGTGCAGGGGGACATCTAGGTTTAGGTTTTCAGCAGTCTGATGACCTGATGGTACTTTTTCTCTGAGCCTGTTGGTTCGAGACCTGATACTCCGATACCGCTTGCCAGATGGTAAGAGAGTGAACAGTCCGTTGCTCGGGTGACGGGAGTACTGGTTGATCTTTTGGGCCTTCCTCAAACACCGCCTGGTGTAGATGTCCTGGAGGGCAGGGAGCTCCCCCCCCCCAGTGATTTATTGTGCTGTCCGCAACACCTTCTGTAGGGCCTCCGGTTGAGGGTGGTGCAGTTGCTGTACCAGGCAGTGATGCAACCTGTCAAGATGCTCTCGATTGTGCAGCTGTAGAACTTCTTTAGGACCCGAGGGCCCATGACACATTTCTTCAGGCGCCTGGGATTGATTGGTGGTGGTGTGATTGGACTATGTCAGGTACTCTGTGATGTGCACGCCGAGGAACTTTACGCTTTTTACCCTCTACACTGTAGCCCTGTCAATGACAATAGGGGCATGCTCCTCCCCCTGTTTCCTGGAGTCCACGATCAGCTCCTTGGTTTTTCTGACGTTGAGGGAGAGTCTGTTTCCCTGGCACCACTACGACGGGGCTTTGACCTCCTCCTTGTAGGCTGTTTTGTCGCTGTTGCCGATCAGGCCCACCATCGTTGTGTCATCTGCAAACTTCATGATGGTGTTGGAGTCATGTTTGGCCATGCAGTCGGAATGGAGAATAACGAGGGTCCAACGTATTTTTCCCCCGAGTGAGCCAAGAGATGTGTTGATGGAATTTCAAATCAAAATCAAATCAAATTTTATTTGTCACATACACATGGTTAGCAGATGTTAATGCGAGTGTAGCGAAATGCTTGTGCTTCTAGTTCCGACAATGCAGTAATAACAAGTAATCTAACTAACAATTCCAAAACTACTGTCTTGTACACAGTGTAAGGGGATAAAGAATATGTACATAAGGATATATGAATGAGTGATGGTACAGATGGTACCAATTTCGGGAGATCTTTCCTTAGATTTATTTTGTTGAAGTCCCTGGCTACAACGAATGCGGCCTCAGGATATGCTGTTTAGAATTTGTTGAAAGTCCTGTGTAATTCTTTGAAAACGTACACAGCCGTGATTCAAACACCTGTGAATTTTCTGGGGAGATAATGTGGTCAGCATTTCATCGTGAGGTATTCCAGGTTAGGGGGACAGAAAGTCTTAAAAGTGTTTACATTCAGACAATCACACCATGAGTTGTTGATCATGAAACATACTCCTCCGCCTTTGTTCTTCCCTCAAAGTATTTTTTTTCCTGTCTGGCCGATGTACAGAAAACCCTGCAGGATGTATAGCCGTATCAAGTACCTCCCCCGTTAGCCAAGTCTCAGTAAAACAGATACAGTTTACAATCTCTCTGGTAGGAAATCCGATAGACTACTTTAGCAGGTAATATACAGTGGCTTGCGAAAGTATTCACCCCCTGTAACAATTGTCTTCCTCTTCTGATGAGGAATAAGATGGATCGGACCAATGCACAGCGTGGTAAGTGTTCATGTTATATTTATTAGAACAGAAACACTAAACAAAATAACAAAGAGAGTGAAAGGAAAACAAAACAGTCCTGTAAGGTGCAGCAACACAAAACAGAAAACAACTACCCACAAATCATAGTGGGAAAACAGGCTGCCTAAGTATGGTTCTCAATCAGAGACAACGATTGACAGCTGCCTCTGATTGGGAAGCATACCAGGCCAAAACCGGAAATACAAAACATAGAACAAAAACATACAATGCCCACCCCAATTCACGCCCTGACCAAACTAAAATAGAGACATAAAAGGACGTGACACCCCCATGGCATTTTTCCTATTTTGTTGCCTTATAACCTGGAATTAAAATTGATTTTTTTGGGGGGGGGGGGGTTGTATAATTTGATTTACACAACATGCCTACCACTTTGAAGATGCAAAATATGTTTTATTGTGAAACAAACAAGAAATAAGACAAACAGAACTTGAGCGTGTATAACTATTCAACCTTTTGCAGCTATTACAGCTGCAAGTCTCTTGGGTAAGTCTTTATAAGCTTGGCACATCTAGCCACTGGGATTTTTGCCCATTCTTCAAGGCAAAACTACTCCAGCTCCTTCAAGTTGGATGGGTTCTGCTGGTGTACAGCAATATTTAAGTCATACCACAGATTCTCAACTGGATTGAGGTCATAGCTTTGACTAGGCCATTCCAAGACATTTAAATGTTTCCCCTTAAACCACCCGAGTGTTCCTTTAGCAGTATGCTTAGGGTCATTGTCCTGCTGTAAGGTGAACCTCAGTCCCAGTTTCAAATCTCTGGAAGACTGAAACAGGTTTCCCTCAAGGATTTCCCTGTATTTAGCACCCTCCATCATTCCTTCAATTCTGACCAGTTTCCCAGTCCCTGCCGATGGAAAAACATACCCACAGCATGATGCTGCCACCACCATGCTTCACTGTGGGGATGGTGTTCTCGGGGTGACAAGAGGTGCCAGACATAATTTTCCTTGATGGCCAAAAAGCTCAGTTTTATACTAATCTGACCAGAGTACCTTCTTCTATATGTTTGGGGAGTCTTCCACATGCCTTTTGGTGAACACCAAACGTGTTTGCTTATTTTTTTCTTTATTAAGCAATGGCTTTTTTTCTGGCCACTCTTCCGTAAAGCCCAGATCTGTGGAGTGTACGGATTAAAGTGGTCCTATGGACAGATACTCCAATCTCTGCTGTGAAGCAGTGCAACTCATTCAGGGTTGTCTTTGGTCTCTTTGTTACCTCTGATTAATGCCCTCCTTGCCTGGTCCGTGAGTTTTGGTGGGCGGCCCTCTCTTTTGGTGGGCGGCCCTCTCTTAAATCCATTTTTTAATAATGGATTTAATGGTGCTCTGTGGGATGTTCAAAGTATCTGATATTTTTTTATAACCCAACCCTGATCTGTACTTCTCCACAACTTTGTCCCTGACCTGTTTGGAGAGCTCCTTGGTATTCATGATGCCGCTTGCTTAGTGGTGTTGCAGCCTCTGGGGCCTTTCAGAACAGGTGTATATATACTGAGATCATGTGACAGATCATGTGACACTTAGATTGCACACAGGTGGGCTTACTGGTTACACCAGATCTTAAGTAGGGGCTTCATGGCAAAGGGGGAGAATATATATGCACCACTTTGCGTTTTTTATTTTTCTTATTTAATTTTTTAAAACAAGTATTTTTTTTACCTTCACCAATTTTGAATATTTTGTGAATGTCCATTACATGAAATCCCCCCCCCCCGCCCCCCCAAATCTATTTAAATTAAAGGTTGTAATGCAACAAAATAGGAAAAACACCAAGGGGGATGAATTTTTTTTATTTAATTTTTTTATTTCACTTTTATTTAACCAGATAGGCAAGTTGAGGACAAGTTCTCATTTACAATTGCGACCTGGCCAAGATAAAGCAAACCAGTTCGACACATACAACAACACAGAGTTACACATGGAGTAAAACAAACATACAGTCAATAATACAGTATAAAAATAAGTATATATACAATGTGAGCAAATGAGGTGAGATAAGGGAGGTAAAGGCAAAAAAAAGGCCATGGTGGTGAAGTAAATACAATATAGCAAGTAAAACACTGGAATGGTAGATTTGCAGTGCAAGAATGTGCAAAGTAGAGATAGAAATAATGTGGTGCAAAGGAGCAAAATAAATAAATAAATACAGTAGGGGGAGAAGTAGTTGTTTGGGCTAAATTCTAGATGGGCTATGTACAGGTGCAGTAATACTTTTGCAAGGCATTGTACTAGCAAGTAATGTACATTATCAATAGTAGAAAACCAGTTAAGAATAGGGAAGTGGCAAGATGGCGGACTGAACACAGCTATGTAGACCACCTCAAGATAATAACGTAATATTCAATATCGGTAAGTTAGACTAAATATTAGCACTTCACAATCTGGTGGGTAATTATCTTCAATCTGGATAACAACACAAAACAAATCATAAGACTAGAGAAATGTATCGACAAACATTCCGAAAACAAGCAACATGGGAGTAAGACAGGGGAACCTATTTCAAAATGACAACATGACTCTTCTACAGACAGACGATTAAATCTTTTCACCACCGGGAATTGTAAAGGTCGAAACCGATCTGTTAAAATCAATAAATTACCAACTCTACTATATATTTTTTAACTAGTCAGTAAGGATATGAAAGTGTTGAAGGCAAGCCTCGAGATGAGTGACGAAAAAGCTGTGACATTGGAGAAAGACACAAACAAGCTAAAAGGGACAGTCAATAAGATTGAAACCTAAGTTAATGAACTTAAAAAGGAGAACATCGTTCTGAGAGAAGCCTTTACCTGACATACAGACTAGATCCATGAGAGAGAATCTAGTACTTACAGGTATCCAAGAGAAAGAAGGAGAAGTTCCTGAATCTGTAGTTAGAGAGTTCCTCCTCACAGCGCTTCAGATTCCACGCGAAGCTATCGACAAAATCCAACTCGAACGTGTACACCGCTTCGGGCAGAGAGGGCAGAGGTATGAACGCCCAATCGTTGCCACATTTGCTTTCTTTAAAGATACAATAATGGTTAATAGCCTGGGTAAGCAGTAACCCATGGGGAGTGGGTCACACTCGCACATTCAGAGAGTATGCATATTATTGTGGCCCTGGTGGCACAAAATGAAAAGTCTGACTGCACGGAGATGCTTGGGAATATGGTCAGTACGGGGACCATGTTGTGGGTGTTTTATAGGGGAAGGGGGTATATCTGACCTCCATCATCTAGGACGTGACAATGGTTTATCAAATCTCCCCATTTCTGCCCTTTTTTTTGCACAGTTTTATTAGGCCTTGTCATACAGCTACAACTGTATATGCATTCGTAAATCAATACCTTTCTTTAGTTGGCTCTTGGATGGTGCAACTGTTGAGAATCTGAGTCTATGGTTGTTGTGGGGGAAAGGGGTTGTATTTGTATTTATTATGGATCCCCATTAGCTGCCAAAGCAGCAGCTACTCTTCCTGGGGTCCAGCAAAATTATGGTAGTTGATGCAGTTTTAGAAATATTACAATACAATCACAGATTTCACAACACACTGTGTGCCCTCAGGCCCCTACTCCACCACTACCACATGCAGTGGGGAGAACAAGTATTTGATACACTGCCGATTCTGCAGGTTTTCCTACTTACTTACAAAGCATGAGGTCTGTAGTTTTTATCATAGGTACACTTCAACTGTGAGAGACGGAATCTAATAAATCCAGAAAATATCATCATTACAGACCTCTACATGCTTTGTAAGTAAGAAAACCTGCAAAATCGGCAGTGTATCAAATACTTGTTCTCCCCACCGTATGTGTATATGTATGAATGTTTATGTATACATACAGTTGAAGTCAGAAGGTAACATACACCTTAGCCAAATACATTTAAACTCAGTTGTTCACAATTCCTGACATTTAATCTTAGTAAAAATTCCCTGTATTAGGTCAGTTAGGATCATAACTTTATTTTAAGAATGTGAAAGGTCAGAATTATAGTAGAGAGAATAATTTATTTCAGATCTTTTTTATTTCATCACATTCCCAGAGGGTCAGAAGTTTACATACACTCCATTAGTATATGGTAGCATTGCCTTTAAAATGCTTGAGGTCAGGGCTTTGTGATGGCCACTCCAAAACCTTGATTTTGTTGTCCTTAAGCCATTTTGTCACAACTTTGTAAGTATGCTCCATTTGGAAGACCCATTTGCGACTAAGCTTTAACTTCCTGAATGATGTCTTGAGATGTTGCTTCAATATATCCACATAATTTTCCTCCCTCATGATGCCATCTATTTTGTGAAGTGCACCAGTCCCTCCTGCAGCAAAGCACCCCCACAACATGATGCTGCCACCCCGTGCTTCACGGTTGGGATGGTGTTCTTCGGCTTGCAAGCCTCCCCCTTTTTCCTCCAAACATAACGATGGTCATTATAGTCCAACAGTTCTATTTTTGTTTCATCAGACCAGAGGATATTTCTCCAAAAAGCATGATCTTTGTCTTTATGTGCAGTTGGAAACTGTAGTCTGGCATTTTAATGTTGGTTTTGGAGCAGTGGCTTCTTCCTTGCTGAGCGGCCTTTCAGATTATGTCGATATAGGACTCGTTTTACTGTGTATATAGATCCTTTTGTACCTGTTTCTTCCAGCATCTTCACAAGGTCCTTTGCTGTTGTTCCGGGATTGATTTGCACATTTCGCACCAAAGTACATTCATCTCTAGGAGACAGAATTCGTCTCCTTCCTGAATGTTATGACGTTTGCGTGGTCCCATGGTGTTTATACTTGCGTACTTTTGCTTGTACAGATGAACGTAGTACCTTCAGGCGTTTGCATCTCATTAGTCAAATGCTTTTATCCTTCATATGCACTGTTACCTGACCAGGGCCCGGTTTCCCGATAGCGATGGAATTTAGTCTCACAAGTTTTTTAACAATGCATCTTTCCTACAACGGTCGAATATGTAACATGCGTTTCCTGAAACACCTTGCAGAGAGAACGGTCTCTAAGTGCATCATTGGAACATGTGTTGATACTGATAGGATCCAAAGAAAGGGAGCGCTGCTCTCGGATCAGCTTTCTCTATTCAAATCTTACCGTAAAATGATTATTTCACAATATTGACAATGGATTAGACGGATCAGCTCCTGTAGAAATATTACTATCTAAATGAATTAAAACACTGATATTATTTAAATCACCCTTTCTTGGATCCTACCAGTAGGCTACACGTTACGCTACAAACCATGAAATATATTAAGACAAATTACAAGTCGCACCTTGATCCATCAGTGGGGAGGGTGTGTCTGTTCTGTAGTGAGGAGGAGACAGTGAGCCTGAACATCTGTTTTATCTTGTTCCAGGCTGGTAGGGTTGTGTTCTGTCCTGGGTGGGTGGTGTACAGGCTTAGGGTTGTTTTCTGTCCTGGGTGGGTGGTGTAGAGGCTTAGGGTTGTTTTCTGTCCTGGGTGGGTCGTGTACAGGCTTAGGGTTGTTTTCTGTCCTGGGTGGGTGGTGTACAGGCTGGTAGGGATGTTTTCTGTCCTGGGTGGGTGGTGTACAGGCTTAGGGTTGTTTTCTGTCCTGGGTGGGTGGTGTGCAGGCTGGTAGGGTTGTTTTCTGTCCTGGGTGGGTGGTGTACAGGCTTAGGGTTGTTTTCTGTCCTGGGTGGGTGGTGTAGAGGCGTAGGGTTGTTTTCTGTCCTGGGTGGGTGGTGTACAGGCTGGTAGGGTTGTTTTCTGTCCTGGGTGGGTGGTGTACAGGCTTAGGGTTGTTTTCTGTCCTGGGTGGGTGGTGTACAGGCTTAGGGTTGTTTTCTGTCCTGGGTGGGTGGTGTACAGGCTAGTAGGGTTGTTTTCTGTCCTGGGTGGGTGGTGTACAGGCTTAGGGTTGTTTTCTGTCCTGGGTGGGTGGTGTACAGGCTAGTAGGGTTGTTTTCTGTCCTGGGTGTGTGGTGTACATGCTGGTAGGGTTGTTTTCTCTCCTGGGTGGGTGGTGTACAGGCTGGTAGGGTTGTTTTCTCTCCTGGGTGGGTGGTGTACAGGCTGGTAGGGTTGTTTTCTGTCCTGGGTGGGTGGTGTACAGGCTGGTAGGGTTGTTTTCTGTCCTGGGTGTGTGGTGTACATGCTGGTAGGGTTGTTTTCTCTCCTGGGTGGGTGGTGTACAGGCTGGTAGGGTTGTTTTCTGTCCTGGGTGGGTGGTGAACAGGCTTAGGGTTGTTTTCTGTGCTGGGTGGGTGGTGTACAGGCTGGTAGGGTTGTTTTCTGTCCTGGGTGGGTGGTGTACAGGCTGGTAGGGTTGTTTTCTGTCCTGGGTGGGTGGTGTACAGGCTGGTAGGGTTGTTTTCTGTCCTGGGTGGGTGGTGTACAGGCTTAGGGTTGTTTTCTGTCCTGGGTGGGTGGTGTACAGGCTGGTAGGGTTGTTTTCTGTCCTGGGTGGGTGGTGTACAGGCTTAGGGTTGTTTTCTGTCCTGGGTGGGGGGTGTACAGGCTTAGGGTTGTTTTCTGTCCTTGGTGGTTGGTGTACAGGCTGGTAGGCAGGTTTTCTGTCCTGGGTGGGTGGTTTACAGGCTTAGGGTTGTTTTCTGTCCTGGGTGGGTGGTGTACAGGCTGGTAGGCTTGTTTTATGTCCTGGGTGGGTGGTGTACAGGCTGGTAGGGTTGTTTTCTCTCCTGGGTGGGTGGTGTACAGGCTTAGGGTTGTTTTCTCTCCTGGGTGGGTGGTGTACAGGCTGGTAGGGTTGTTTTCTGTCCTGGGTGGGTGGTGAACAGGCTTAGGGTTGTTTTCTGTTCTGGGTGGGTGATGTACAGGCTGGTAGGGTTGGTTTTCTGTCCAGGGTGGGTGGTGTACAGGCTGGTAGGGTTGTTTTCTGTCCTGGGTGGGTGGTGTACAGGCTTAGGGTTGTTTTCTGTCCTGGGTGGTGTGCAGGCTGGTAGGGTTGTTTTCTGTCCTGGGTGGGTGGTGTACAGGCTTAGGGTTGTTTTCTGTCCTGGGTGAGGGGTGTACAGGCTTAGGGTTGCTTTCTGTCCTGGGTGGGTGGTGTACAGGCTGGTAGGGTTGTTTTCTGTCCTGGGTGGGTGGTGTACAGGCTGTTAGGGTTGTTTTCTGTCCTGGGTGGGTGGTGTACAGGCTTAGGGTTGTTTTATGTCCTGGGTGGGTGGTGTACAGGCTTAGGGTTGTTTTCTGTCATGGGTGGGTGGTGTACAGGCTTAGGGTTGTTTTCTGTCCTGGGTGGGTGGTGTACAGGCTGGTAGGGTTGTTTTCTGTCCTCGGTGGGTGGTGTACAGGATTAGGGTTGTTTTCTGTCCTGGGTGGGTGGTGTGCAGGCTGGTAGGGTTGTTTTCTGTCCTGGGTGGGTGGTGTACAGGCTTAGGGTTGTTTTCTGTCCTGGGTGGGTGGTGTGCAGGCTGGTAGGGTTGTTTTCTGTCCTGGGTGGGTGGTGTACAGGCTTAGGGTTGTTTTCTGTCCTGGGTGAGTGGTGTAGAGGCTTAGGGTTGTTTTCTGTCCTGGGTGGGTGGTGTACAGGCTTAGGGTTGTTTTCTGTCCTGGGTGGGTGGTGTACAGGCTGGTAGGGTTGTTTTCTGTCCTGGGTGGGTGGTGTACAGGCTGGTAGGGTTGTTTTCTGTCCTGGGTGGGTGGGGTACAGGCTGGTAGGGTTGTTTTCTGTCCTGGTGGGTGGGGTACAGGCTGGTAGGGTTGTTTTCTGTCCTGGGTGGGTGGTGTACAGTCTGGTAGGGTTGTTTTCTGTCCTGGGTGTGTGGTGTACATGCTGATAGGGTTGTTTTCTCTCCTGGGTCGGTGGTGTACAGGCTTAGGGTTGTTTTCTCTCCTGGGTGGGTGGTGTACGGGCTGGGAGGGTTGTTTTCTGTCCTGGGTGGGTGGTGAACAGGCTTAGGGTTGTTTTCTGTCCTGGGTGGGTGGTGTACAGGCTTTGGGTTTTTTTCTGTCCTGGGTGGGTGGTGTACAGGCTTAGGGTTGTTTTATGTCCTGTGTGGGTGGTGTAAAGGCTGGTATGGTTGTTTTCTGTCCTGGGTGGGTGGTGTACAGACTTAGGGTTGTTTTTTGTCCTGGGTGGGGGGTGTACAGGCTGGTAGGGTTGTTTTCTGTCCTGAGTGGGTGGTGTACAGGCTGGTAGGGTTGTTTTCTGTCCTGGGTGTGTGGTGTACATGCTGGTAGGGTATTCTTCTCTCCTGGGTGGGTGGTGTACAGGCTTAGGGTTGTTTTCTCTCCTGGGTGGGTGGTGTACAGGCTGGTAGTGTTGTTTTCTGTCCTTGGTGGGTGGTGTACAGGCTTAGGGTTGTTTTCTGTCCTGGGTGGGTGGTGTACAGGCTGGTAGGGTTGTTTTCTGTCCTGGGTGGGCGGTGTACAGGCTTAGGGTTGTTTTCTGTCCTGGGTGGGTGGTGTAAACGCTGGTAGGGTTGTTTTCTGACCTGGGTGGGTGGTGTACAGGCTGGTAGTGTTGTTTTCTGTCCTGGGTGGGTGGTGTACAGACTTAGGGTTGTTTTTTGTCCTGGGTGGGGGGTGTACAGGCTGGTAGGGTTGTTTTCTGTCCTGGGTGGGTGGTGTACAGGCTGGTAGGGTTGTTTTCTGTCCTGGGTGGGTGGTGTACATGCTGGTGGGATATTTTTCTGTCCTGGGTGGGTGGTGTACATGCTGGTAGGGTTGTTTTCTGTCCTGGGTGGGTGGTGTACAGGCTTAGGGTTGTTTTCTGTCCTGGGTGGGTGGTGTACAGGCTGGTAGGGTTGCTTTCTGTCCTGGGTGGGTGGTGTACAGGCTTAGGGTTGTTTTCTGTCCTGGGTGGGTGGTGTACAGGCTGGTAGGCTTTTTTTCTCTCCTGGGTGGGTGGTGTACAGGCTGGTAGGGTTTTTTCTGTCCTGGGTGGGTGATGTACAGGCTTAGGGTTGTTTTCTGTCCTTGGTGTGTGGTGTACAGGCTTAGGGTTGTTTTCTGTCCTGGGTGGGTGGTGTACAGGCTGGTAGGGTTGTTTTCTGTCCTGGGTGGGTGGTGAACAGGCTTAGGGTTGTTTTCTGTCCTGGTTGGGTGGTGTACAGGCTGGTAGGGTTGTTTTCTGTCCTGGGTGGGTGGTGAACAGGCTTAGGGTTGTTTTCTGTCCTGGGTGGGTGGTGTACAGGCTGGTAGGGTTGTTTTCTGTCCTGGGTGGGTGGTGTACAGGCTTAGGGTAGTTTTCTGTCCTGGGTGGGTGGTGTACAGGCTGGTAGGGTTGTTTTCTGTCCTAGGTGGGTGGTGTACAGGCTGGTAGGGTTGTTTTCTGTCCTGGGTGGTTGGTGTACAGGCTGGTAGGGTTGCTTTCTGTCCTGGGTGGGTGGTGTACAGGCTTAGGGTTGTTTTCTGTCCTGGGTGGGTGGTGAACAGGCTTAGGGTTGTTTTCTGTCCTGGGTGGGTGGTGTACAGGCTGGTAGGGTTGTTTTCTGTCCTGGGTGGGTGGTGTACAGGCTTAGGGTTGTTTTCTGTCCTGGGTGGTTGGTGTACAGGCTGGTAGGGTTGCTTTCTGTCCTGGGTGGGTGGTGTACAGGCTTAGGGTTGTTTTCTGTCCTGGGTGGGTGGTGTCCAGGCTGGTAGGGTTGTTTTCTGTCCTGGGTGGGTGGTGTACAGGCTTAGGGTAGTTTTCTGTCCTGGGTGGGTGGTGTACAGGCTTAGGGTTGTTTTCTGTCCTGGGTGGGTGGTATAGAGGCTTAGGTTTTTTTTCTGTCCTGTGTGGGTGGTGTACAGGGTTAGGGTTGTTTTCTGTCCTGGGTGGGAGGTGTACAGGCTGGTAGGGTTGTTTTCTGTCCTGGGTGGGTGGTGTACAGGCTTAGGGTTGTTTTCTGTCCTGGGTGGTTGGTGTACAGGCTGGTAGTGTTTCTTTCTGTCCTGGGTGGGTGGTGTACAGGCTTAGGGTTGTTTTCTGTCCTGGGTGGGTGGTGTACAGGCTTAGGGTTGTTTTCTGTCCTGCGTGGTTGGTGTACAGGCTGGTAGGGTTGCTTTCTGTCCTGGGTGGGTGGTGTACAGGCTTAGGGTTGTTTTCTGTCCTGGGTGGGTGGTGTCCAGGCTGGTAGGGTTGTTTTCTGTCCTGGGTGGGTGGTGTACAGGCTTAGGGTAGTTTTCTGTCCTGGGTGGGTGGTGTACAGGCTTAGGGTTGTTTTCTGTCCTGGGTGGTTGGTGTACAGGCTGGTAGTGTTGCTTTCTGTCCTGGGTGGGTGGTGTACAGGCTTAGGGTTGTTTTCTGTCCTGGGTGGGTGGTGAACAGGCTGGTAGGGTTGTTTTCTGTCCTGGGTGGGTGGTGTACAGGCTGGTAGGGTTGTTTTCTGTCCTGGGTGGGTGGTGTACAGGCTTAGGGTAGTTTTCTGTCCTGGGTGGGTGGTGTACAGGCTGGTAGGGTTGTTTTCTGTCCTAGGTGGGTGGTGTACAGGCTGGTAGGGTTGTTTTCTGTCCTAGGTGGGTGGTGTACAGGCTGGTAGGGTTGTTTTCTGTCCTGGGTGTGTGGTGTACAGGCTGGTAGGGTTGTTTTCTGTCCTGGGTGGGTGGTGTACAGGCTTAGGGTTTTTTTCTGTCCTGGGTGGGTGGTGTAAAGGCTGGTAGGGTTGTTTTCTGTCCTGGGTGGGTGGTGTACAGGCTTAGGGTTGTTTTCTGTCCTGTGTGGGTGGTGTACAGGCTTAGGGTTGTTTTCTGTCCTGGGTGGGTGGTGTACAGGCTGGTAGGGTTGTTTTCTGTCCTGGGTGGGTGGCGTAAAGGCTTAGGGTTGTTTTCTGTCCTGGGTGGGTGGTGTACAGGCTGGTAGGGTTGTTTTCTGTCCTGGGTGGGTGGTGTACAGGCTGGTAGGGTTGTTTTCTGTCCTGGGTGGGTGGTGTACAGGCTTAGGGTTGTTTTCTGTCTTGGGTGTTTGGTGTACAGGCTGGTAGGGTTGCTTTCTGTCCTGGGTGGGTGGTGTACAGGCTTAGGGTAGTTTTCTGTCCTGGGTGGGTGGTGTACAGGCTGGTAGGGTTGTTTTCTGTCCTAGGTGGGTGGTGTACAGGCTGGTAGGGTTGTTTTCTGTCCTGGGTGGGTGGTCTAAAGGCTTAGGGTTGTTTTCTGTCCTGGGTGGGTGGTGTACAGGCTGGTAGGGTTGTTTTCTGTCCTGGGTGGGTGGTGTACAGGCTTAGGGTTGTTTTCTGTCCTGGGTGGGTGGTGTACAGGCTTAGGATTTTTGTTCTCTCCTGGGTGGGTGGTGTACAGGCTTAGGGTTGTTTTCTGTCCTGGGTGGGTGGTGTAGAGGCTTAGGTTTTTTTCTGTCCTGTGTGGGTGGTGTACAGGCTTAGGGTTGTTTTCTGTCCTGGGTGGGTGGAGTAAAGGCTTAGGGTTGTTTTCTGTCCTGTGTGGGTGGTGTACAGGCTGGTAGGGTTGTTTTCTGTCCTGGGTGGGTGATGTACAGGCTTAGGGTTGTTTTCTGTCATGGGTGGGTGGTGTACAGGCTGGTAGGGTTGTTTTCTGTCCTGGGTGAGGGGTGTACAGGCTTAGGGTTGTTTTCTGTCCTGGGTGGTTGGTGTACAGGCTGGTAGGGTTGTTTTCTGTCCTGGGTGGGTGGTGTACAGGCTTGGTTTTTTTTTCTGTTTTGGGTGGGTGGTGTACAGGCTTAGGGTTGTTTTCTGTCCTGGGTGGGTGGTGTACAGGCTGGTAGGGTTGTTTTCTGTCCTGGGTGGGTGGTGTACAGGCTTAGGGTTGTTTTCTGTCCTGGGTGGGTGGGTGGTATAGAGGCTTAGGTTTTTTTCTGTCCTGTGTGGGTGGTGTACAGGCTTAGTGTTCTTTTCTGTCCTGGATGGGTGGTGTACAGGCTTAGGGTTGTTTTCTGTCCTGGGTGGGTGGTGTACAGGCTTAGGTTTTTTTTCTGTCCTGGGTGGGTGTTGTAAAGGCTGGTAGGGTTGTTTTCTGTCCTGGGTGGGTGGTGTACAGGCTTAGGGTTGTTTTCTGTCCTGGGTGGGTGGTGTACAGGCTGGTAGGGTTGTTTTCTGTCCTGGGTGGGTGGTGTAAAGGCTTAGGGTTGTTTTTTGTCCTGGGTGGGTGGTGTACAGGCTGGTAGGGTTGTTTTCTGTCCTGGGTGGGTGGTGTACAGGCTGGTAGGGTTGTTTTCTGTCCTGGGTGGGTGGTGTACAGGCTTAGGGTTGTTTTCTGTCCTGGGTGGTTGGTGTACAGGCTGGTAGGGTTGCTTTCTGTCCTGGGTGGGTGGTGTACAGGCTTAGGGTAGTTTTCTGTCCTGGGTGGGTGATGAACAGGCTTAGGGTTGTTTTCTGTCCTGGGTGGGTGGTGTACAGGCTGGTAGGGTTGTTTTCTGTCCTGGGTGGGTGGTGTACAGGCTTAGGGTAGTTTTCTGTCCTGGGTGGGTGGTGTACAGGCTGGTAGGGTTGTTTTCTGTCCTGGGTGGTTGGTGTACAGGCTGGTAGTGTTGCTTTCTGTCCTGGGTGGGTGGTGTACAGGCTTAGGGTTGTTTTCTGTCCTGGGTGGGTGGTGAACAGGCTTAGGGTTGTTTTCTGTCCTGGGTGGGTGGTGTACAGGCTGGTAGGGTTGTTTTCTGTCCTAGGCTGGTGGTGTACAGGCTGGTAGGGTTGTTTTCTGTCCTGGGTGTGTGGTGTACAGGCTGGTAGGGTTGTTTTCTGTCCTGGGTGGGTGGTGTACAGGCTTAGGGTTTTTTTCTGTCCTGGGTGGGTGGTGTAAAGGCTGGTAGGGTTGTTTTCTGTCCTGGGTGGGTGGTGTACAGGCTGGTAGGGTTGTTTTCTGTCCTGGGTGGGTGGTGTACAGGCTTAGGGTAGTTTTCTGTCCTGGGTGGGTGGTGTACAGGCTGGTAGGGTTGTTTTCTGTCCTAGGTGGGTGGTGTACAGGCTGGTAGGGTTGTTTTCTGTCCTGGGTGTGTGGTGTACAGGCTGGTAGGGTTGTTTTCTGTCCTGGGTGGGTGGTGTACAGGCTTAGGGTTTTTTTCTGTCCTGGGTGGGTGGTCTAAAGGCTGGTAGGGTTGTTTTCTGTCCTGGGTGGGTGGTGTACAGGCTTAGGGTTGTTTTCTGTCCTGGGTGGGTGGTGTACAGGCTTAGGGTTGTTTTCTGTCCTGGGTGGGTGGTGTACAGGCTGGTAGGGTTGTTTTCTGTCCTGGGTGGGTGGTGTAAAGGCTTAGGGTTGTTTTCTGTCCTGGGTGGGTGGTGTACAGGCTGGTAGGGTTGTTTTCTGTCCTGGGTGGGTGGTGTACAGGCTGGTAGGGTTGTTTTCTGTCCTGGGTGGGTGGTGTACAGGCTTGGGGTTGTTTTCTGTCTTGGGTGTTTGGTGTACAGGCTGGTAGGGTTGCTTTCTGTCCTGGGTGGGTGGTGTACAGGCTTAGTGTAGTTTTCTGTCCTGGGTGGGTGGTGTACAGGCTGGTAGGGTTGTTTTCTGTCCTAGGTGGGTGGTGTACAGGCTGGTAGGGTTGCTTTCTGTCCTGGGTGGGTGGTCTAAAGGCTTAGGGTTGTTTTCTGTCCTGGGTGGGTGGTGTACAGGCTGGTAGGGTTGTTTTCTGTCCTGGGTGGGTGGTGTACAGGCTGGTAGGGTTGTTTTCTGTCCTGGGTGGGTGGTGTACAGGCTTAGGGTAGTTTTCTGTCCTGGGTGGGTGGTGTACAGGCTGGTAGGGTTGTTTTCTGTCCTAGGTGGGTGGTGTACAGGCTGGTAGGGTTGTTTTCTGTCCTAGGTGGGTGGTGTACAGGCTGGTAGGGTTGTTTTATGTCCTGGGTGTGTGGTGTACAGGCTGGTAGGGTTGTTTTCTGTCCTGGGTGGGTGGTGTACAGGCTTAGGGTTTTTTTCTGTCCTGGGTGGGTGGTGTAAAGGCTGGTAGGGTTGTTTTCTGTCCTGGGTGGGTGGTGTACAGGCTTAGGGTTGTTTTCTGTCCTGGGTGGGTGGTGTACAGGCTTAGGGTTGTTTTCTGTCCTGGGTGGGTGGTGTACAGGCTTAGGTTTTTTTTTCTGTCCTGGGTGGGTGTTGTAAAGGCTGGTAGGGTTGTTTTCTGTCCTGGGTGGGTGGTGTACAGGCTTAGGGTTGTTTTCTGTCCTGGGTGGGTGGTGTACAGGCTGGTAGGGTTGTTTTCTGTCCTGGGTGGGTGGTGTAAAGGCTTAGGGTTGTTTTTTGTCCTGGGTGGGTGGTGTACAGGCTGGTAGGGTTGTTTTCTGTCCTGGGTGGGTGGTGTACAGGCTGGTAGGGTTGTTTTCTGTCCTGGGTGGGTGGTGTACAGGCTTAGGGTTGTTTTCTGTCCTGGGTGGTTGGTGTACAGGCTGGTAGGGTTGCTTTCTGTCCTGGGTGGGTGGTGTACAGGCTTAGGGTAGTTTTCTGTCCTGGGTGGGTGATGAACAGGCTTAGGGTTGTTTTCTGTCCTGGGTGGTTGTGTACAGGCTGGTAGGGTTGTTTTCTGTCCTGGGTGGGTGGTGTACAGGCTTAGGGTAGTTTTCTGTCCTGGGTGGGTGGTGTACAGGCTGGTAGGGTTGTTTTCTGTCCTGGGTGGTTGGTGTACAGGCTGGTAGTGTTGCTTTCTGTCCTGGGTGGGTGGTGTACAGGCTTAGGGTTGTTTTCTGTCCTGGGTGGGTGGTGAACAGGCTTAGGGTTGTTTTCTGTCCTGGGTGGGTGGTGTACAGGCTGGTAGGGTTGTTTTCTGTCCTGGGTGGGTGGTGTACAGGCTTAGGGTAGTTTTATGTCCTGGGTGGGTGGTGTACAGGCTGGTAGGGTTGTTTTCTGTCCTAGGTGGGTGGTGTACAGGCTGGTAGGGTTGTTTTCTGTCCTGGGTGTGTGGTGTACAGGCTGGTAGGGTTGTTTTCTGTCCTGGGTGGGTGGTGTACAGGCTTAGGGTTTTTTTCTGTCCTGGGTGGGTGGTGTAAAGGCTGGTAGGGTTGTTTTCTGTCCTGGGTGGGTGGTGTACAGGCTGGTAGGGTTGTTTTCTGTCCTGGGTGGGTGGTGTACAGGCTTAGGGTAGTTTTCTGTCCTGGGTGGGTGGTGTACAGGCTGGTAGGGTTGTTTTCTGTCCTAGGTGGGTGGTGTACAGGCTGGTAGGGTTGTTTTCTGTCCTGGGTGTGTGGTGTACAGGCTGGTAGGGTTGTTTTCTGTCCTGGGTGGGTGGTGTACAGGCTTAGGGTTTTTTTCTGTCCTGGGTGGGTGGTCTAAAGGCTGGTAGGGTTGTTTTCTGTCCTGGGTGGGTGGTGTACAGGCTTAGGGTTGTTTTCTGTCCTGGGTGGGTGGTGTACAGGCTTAGGGTTGTTTTCTGTCCTGGGTGGGTGGTGTACAGGCTGGTAGGGTTGTTTTCTGTCCTGGGTGGGTGGTGTAAAGGCTTAGGGTTGTTTTCTGTCCTGGGTGGGTGGTGTACAGGCTGGTAGGGTTGTTTTCTGTCCTGGGTGGGTGGTGTACAGGCTGGTAGGGTTGTTTTCTGTCCTGGGTGGGTGGTGTACAGGCTTGGGGTTGTTTTCTGTCTTGGGTGTTTGGTGTACAGGCTGGTAGGGTTGCTTTCTGTCCTGGGTGGGTGGTGTACAGGCTTAGGGTAGTTTTCTGTCCTGGGTGGGTGGTGTACAGGCTGGTAGGGTTGTTTTCTGTCCTAGGTGGGTGGTGTACAGGCTGGTAGGGTTGTTTTCTGTCCTGGGTGGGTGGTCTAAAGGCTTAGGGTTGTTTTCTGTCCTGGGTGGGTGGTGTACAGGCTGGTAGGGTTGTTTTCTGTCCTGGGTGGGTGGTGTACAGGCTGGTAGGGTTGTTTTCTGTCCTGGGTGGGTGGTGTACAGGCTTAGGGTTGTTTTCTGTCCTGGGTGAGGGGTGTACAGACTTAGGGTTGTTTTCTCTCCTGGGTGGGTGGTGTACAGGCTTAGGATTTGTGTTCTCTCCTGGGTGGGTGGTGTACAGGCTTAGGGTTGTTTTCTGTCCTGGGTGGGTGGTGTAGAGGCTTAGGTTTTTTTCTGTCCTGTGTGGGTGGTGTACAGGCTTAGGGTTGTTTTCTGTCCTGGGTGGGTGGAGTAAAGGCTTAGGGTTGTTTTCTGTCCTGTGTGGGTGGTGTACAGGCTGGTAGGGTTGTTTTCTGTCCTGGGTGGGTGATGTACAGGCTTAGGGTTGTTTTCTGTCATGGGTGGGTGGTGTACAGGCTGGTAGGGTTGTTTTCTGTCCTGGGTGAGGGGTGTACAGGCTTAGGGTTGTTTTCTGTCCTGGGTGGTTGGTGTACAGGCTGGTAGGGTTGTTTTCTGTCCTGGGTGGGTGGTGTACAGGCTTGGGTTTTTTTTCTGTCCTGGGTGGGTGGTGTAGAGGCTTAGGTTTTTTTTCTGTCCTGGGTGGGTGGTGTACAGGCTTAGGGTTGTTTTCTGTCCTGGGTGGGTGGTGTACAGGCTGGTAGGGTTGTTTTCTGTCCTGGGTGGGTGGTGTACAGGCTTAGGGTTGTTTTCTGTCCTGGGTGGGTGGGTGGTATAGAGGCTTAGGTTTTTTTCTGTCCTGTGTGGGTGGTGTAAAGGCTTAGTGTTCTTTTCTGTCCTGGATGGGTGGTGTACAGGCTTAGGGTTGTTTTCTGTCCTGGGTGGGTGGTGTACAGGCTTAGGTTTTTTTTTCTGTCCTGGGTGGGTGGTGTAAAGGCTGGTAGGGTTGTTTTCTGTCCTGGGTGGGTGGTGTACAGGCTTAGGGTTGTTTTCTGTCCTGGGTGGGTGGTGTACAGGCTTAGGGTTGTTTTCTGTCCTGGGTGGGTGGTGTACAGGCTGGTAGGGTTGTTTTCTGTCCTGGGTGGGTGGTGTAAAGGCTTAGGGTTGTTTTTTGTCCTGGGTGGGTGGTGTACAGGCTGGTAGGGTTGTTTTCTGTCCTGGGTGGGTGGTGTACAGGCTGGTAGGGTTGTTTTCTGTCCTGGGTGGGTGGTGTACAGGCTTAGGGTTGTTTTCTGTCCTGGGTGGTTGGTGTACAGGCTGGTAGGGTTGCTTTCTGTCCTGGGTGGGTGGTGTACAGGCTTAGGGTAGTTTTCTGTCCTGGGTGGGTGATGAACAGGCTTAGGGTTGTTTTCTGTCCTGGGTGGGTGGTGTACAGGCTGGTAGGGTTGTTTTCTGTCCTGGGTGGGTGGTGTACAGGCTGGTAGGGTTGTTTTCTGTCCTGGGTGGGTGGTGTACAGGCTGGTAGGGTTGTTTTCTGTCCTGGGTGGGTGGTGTACAGGCTGGTAGGGTTGTTTTCTGTCCTGGGTGGGTGGTCTAAAGGCTTAGGGTTGTTTTCTGTCCTGGGTGGGTGGTGTACAGGCTGGTAGGGTTGTTTTCTGTCCTGGGTGGGTGGTGTACAGGCTGGTAGGGTTGTTTTCTGTCCTAGGTGGGTGGTGTACAGGCTGGTAGGGTTGTTTTCTGTCCTAGGTGGGTGGTGTACAGGCTGGTAGGGTTGTTTTCTGTCCTGGGTGTGTGGTGTACAGGCTGGTAGGGTTGTTTTCTGTCCTGGGTGGGTGGTGTACAGGCTTAGGGTTTTTTTCTGTCCTGGGTGGGTGGTGTAAAGGCTGGTAGGGTTGTTTTCTGTCCTGGGTGGGTGGTGTACAGGCTTAGGGTTGTTTTCTGTCCTGGGTGGGTGGTGTACAGGCTTAGGTTTTTTTTTCTGTCCTGGGTGGGTGTTGTAAAGGCTGGTAGGGTTGTTTTCTGTCCTGGGTGGGTGGTGTACAGGCTTAGGGTTGTTTTCTGTCCTGGGTGGGTGGTGTACAGGCTGGTAGGGTTGTTTTCTGTCCTGGGTGGGTGGTGTAAAGGCTTAGGGTTGTTTTTTGTCCTGGGTGGGTGGTGTACAGGCTGGTAGGGTTGTTTTCTGTCCTGGGTGGGTGGTGTACAGGCTGGTAGGGTTGTTTTCTGTCCTGGGTGGGTGGTGTACAGGCTTAGGGTTGTTTTCTGTCCTGGGTGGTTGGTGTACAGGCTGGTAGGGTTGCTTTCTGTCCTGGGTGGGTGGTGTACAGGCTTAGGGTAGTTTTCTGTCCTGGGTGGGTGATGAACAGGCTTAGGGTTGTTTTCTGTCCTGGGTGGGTGGTGTACAGGCTGGTAGGGTTGTTTTCTGTCCTGGGTGGGTGGTGTACAGGCTTAGGGTAGTTTTCTGTCCTGGGTGGGTGGTGTACAGGCTGGTAGGGTTGTTTTCTGTCCTGGGTGGTTGGTGTACAGGCTGGTAGTGTTGCTTTCTGTCCTGGGTGGGTGGTGTACAGGCTTAGGGTTGTTTTCTGTCCTGGGTGGGTGGTGAACAGGCTTAGGGTTGTTTTCTGTCCTGGGTGGGTGGTGTACAGGCTGGTAGGGTTGTTTTCTGTCCTGGGTGGGTGGTGTACAGGCTTAGGGTAGTTTTCTGTCCTGGGTGGGTGGTGTACAGGCTGGTAGGGTTGTTTTCTGTCCTAGGTGGGTGGTGTACAGGCTGGTAGGGTTGTTTTCTGTCCTGGGTGTGTGGTGTACAGGCTGGTAGGGTTGTTTTCTGTCCTGGGTGGGTGGTGTACAGGCTTAGGGTTTTTTTCTGTCCTGGGTGGGTGGTGTACAGGCTGGTAGGGTTGTTTTCTGTCCTGGGTGGGTGGTGTACAGGCTTAGGGTAGTTTTCTGTCCTGGGTGGGTGGTGTACAGGCTGGTAGGGTTGTTTTCTGTCCTAGGTGGGTGGTGTACAGGCTGGTAGGGTTGTTTTCTGTCCTGGGTGTGTGGTGTACAGGCTGGTAGGGTTGTTTTCTGTCCTGGGTGGGTGGTGTACAGGCTTAGGGTTTTTTTCTGTCCTGGGTGGGTGGTCTAAAGGCTGGTAGGGTTGTTTTCTGTCCTGGGTGGGTGGTGTACAGGCTTAGGGTTGTTTTCTGTCCTGGGTGGGTGGTGTACAGGCTTAGGGTTGTTTTCTGTCCTGGGTGGGTGGTGTACAGGCTGGTAGGGTTGTTTTCTGTCCTGGGTGGGTGGTGTACAGGCTTAGGGTTGTTTTCTGTCCTGGGTGGGTGGTGTACAGGCTGGTAGGGTTGTTTTCTGTCCTGGGTGGGTGGTATACAGGCTGGTAGGGTTGTTTTCTGTCCTGGGTGGGTGGTGTACAGGCTTGGGGTTGTTTTCTGTCTTGGGTGTTTGGTGTACAGGCTGGTAGGGTTGCTTTCTGTCCTGGGTGGGTGGTGTACAGGCTTAGGGTAGTTTTCTGTCCTGGGTGGGTGGTGTACAGGCTGGTAGGGTTGTTTTCTGTCCTAGGTGGGTGGTGTACAGGCTGGTAGGGTTGTTTTCTGTCCTGGGTGGGTGGTCTAAAGGCTTAGGGTTGTTTTCTGTCCTGGGTGGGTGGTGTACAGGCTGGTAGGGTTGTTTTCTGTCCTGGGTGGGTGGTGTACAGGCTGGTAGGGTTGTTTTCTGTCCTGGGTGGGTGGTGTACAGGCTTAGGGTTGTTTTCTGTCCTGGGTGAGGGGTGTACAGACTTAGGGTTGTTTTCTCTCCTGGGTGGGTGGTGTACAGGCTTAGGATTTTTGTTCTCTCCTGGGTGGGTGGTGTACAGGCTTAGGGTTGTTTTCTGTCCTGGGTGGGTGGTGTAGAGGCTTAGGTTTTTTTCTGTCCTGTGTGGGTGGTGTACAGGCTTAGGGTTGTTTTCTGTCCTGGGTGGGTGGAGTAAAGGCTTAGGGTTGTTTTCTGTCCTGTGTGGGTGGTGTACAGGCTGGTAGGGTTGTTTTCTGTCCTGGGTGGGTGATGTACAGGCTTAGGGTTGTTTTCTGTCATGGGTGGGTGGTGTACAGGCTGGTAGGGTTGTTTTCTGTCCTGGGTGAGGGGTGTACAGGCTTAGGGTTGTTTTCTGTCCTGGGTGGTTGGTGTACAGGCTGGTAGGGTTGTTTTCTGTCCTGGGTGGGTGGTGTACAGGCTTGGGTTTTTTTTCTGTCCTGGGTGGGTGGTGTAGAGGCTTAGGTTTTTTTTCTGTCCTGGGTGGGTGGTGTACAGGCTTAGGGTTGTTTTCTGTCCTGGGTGGGTGGTGTACAGGCTGGTAGGGTTGTTTTCTGTCCTGGGTGGGTGGTGTACAGGCTTAGGGTTGTTTTCTGTCCTGGGTGGGTGGGTGGTATAGAGGCTTAGGTTTTTTTCTGTCCTGTGTGGGTGGTGTAAAGGCTTAGTGTTCTTTTCTGTCCTGGATGGGTGGTGTACAGGCTTAGGGTTGTTTTCTGTCCTGGGTGGGTGGTGTACAGGCTTAGGTTTTTTTTTCTGTCCTGGGTGGGTGGTGTAAAGGCTGGTAGGGTTGTTTTCTGTCCTGGGTGGGTGGTGTACAGGCTTAGGGTTGTTTTCTGTCCTGGGTGGGTGGTGTACAGGCTTAGGGTTGTTTTCTGTCCTGGGTGGGTGGTGTACAGGCTGGTAGGGTTGTTTTCTGTCCTGGGTGGGTGGTGTAAAGGCTTAGGGTTGTTTTTTGTCCTGGGTGGGTGGTGTACAGGCTGGTAGGGTTGTTTTCTGTCCTGGGTGGGTGGTGTACAGGCTGGTAGGGTTGTTTTCTGTCCTGGGTGGGTGGTGTACAGGCTTAGGGTTGTTTTCTGTCCTGGGTGGTTGGTGTACAGGCTGGTAGGGTTGCTTTCTGTCCTGGGTGGGTGGTGTACAGGCTTAGGGTAGTTTTCTGTCCTGGGTGGGTGATGAACAGGCTTAGGGTTGTTTTCTGTCCTGGGTGGGTGGTGTACAGGCTGGTAGGGTTGTTTTCTGTCCTGGGTGGGTGGTGTACAGGCTGGTAGGGTTGTTTTCTGTCCTGGGTGGGTGGTCTAAAGGCTTAGGGTTGTTTTCTGTCCTGGGTGGGTGGTGTACAGGCTGGTAGGGTTGTTTTCTGTCCTGGGTGGGTGGTGTACAGGCTGGTAGGGTTGTTTTCTGTCCTGGGTGGGTGGTGTACAGGCTTAGGGTAGTTTTCTGTCCTGGGTGGGTGGTGTACAGGCTGGTAGGGTTGTTTTCTGTCCTAGGTGGGTGGTGTACAGGCTGGTAGGGTTGTTTTCTGTCCTAGGTGGGTGGTGTACAGGCTGGTAGGGTTGTTTTCTGTCCTGGGTGTGTGGTGTACAGGCTGGTAGGGTTGTTTTCTGTCCTGGGTGGGTGGTGTACAGGCTTAGGGTTTTTTTCTGTCCTGGGTGGGTGGTGTAAAGGCTGGTAGGGTTGTTTTCTGTCCTGGGTGGGTGGTGTACAGGCTTAGGGTTGTTTTCTGTCCTGGGTGGGTGGTGTACAGGCTTAGGGTTGTTTTCTGTCCTGGGTGGGTGGTGTACAGGCTTAGGTTTTTTTTTCTGTCCTGGGTGGGTGTTGTAAAGGCTGGTAGGGTTGTTTTCTGTCCTGGGTGGGTGGTGTACAGGCTTAGGGTTGTTTTCTGTCCTGGGTGGGTGGTGTACAGGCTGGTAGGGTTGTTTTCTGTCCTGGGTGGGTGGTGTAAAGGCTTAGGGTTGTTTTCTGTCCTGGGTGGGTGGTGAACAGGCTTAGGGTTGTTTTCTGTCCTGGGTGGGTGGTGTACAGGCTGGTAGGGTTGTTTTCTGTCCTGGGTGGGTGGGTGGTATAGAGTCTTAGGTTTTTTTCTGTCCTGTGTGGGTGGTGTACAGGCTTAGTGTTATTTTCTGTCCTGGATGGGTGGTGTACAGGCTTAGGGTTGTTTTCTGTCCTGGGTGGGTGGTGTACAGGCTTAGGTTTTTTTTTCTGTCCTGGGTGGGTGGTGTAAAGGCTGGTAGGGTTGTTTTCTGTCCTGGGTGGGTGGTGTACAGGCTTAGGGTTGTTTTCTGTCCTGGGTGGGTGGTGTACAGGCTTAGGGTTGTTTTCTGTCCTGGGTGGGTGGTGTACAGGCTGGTAGGGTTGTTTTCTGTCCTGGGTGGGTGGTGTAAAGGCTTAGGGTTGTTTTTTGTCCTGGGTGGGTGGTGTACAGGCTGGTAGGGTTGTTTTCTGTCCTGGGTGGGTGGTGTACAGGCTGGTAGGGTTGTTTTCTGTCCTGGGTGGGTGGTGTACAGGCTTAGGGTTGTTTTCTGTCCTGGGTGGTTGGTGTACAGGCTGGTAGGGTTGCTTTCTGTCCTGGGTGGGTGGTGTACAGGCTTAGGGTAGTTTTCTGTCCTGGGTGGGTGGTGAACAGGCTTAGGGTTGTTTTCTGTCCTGGGTGGGTGGTGTACAGGCTGGTAGGGTTGTTTTCTGTCCTGGGTGGGTGGTGTACAGGCTTAGGGTAGTTTTCTGTCCTGGGTGGGTGGTGAACAGGCTTATGGTTGTTTTCTGTCCTGGGTGGGTGGTGTACAGGCTTAGGGTTGTTTTCTGTCCTGGGTGGGTGGTGTACAGGCTTAGGTTTTTTTTTCTGTCCTGGGTGGGTGGTGTAAAGGCTGGTAGGGTTGTTTTCTGTCCTGGGTGGGTGGTGTACAGGCTTAGGGTTGTTTTCTGTCCTGGGTGGGTGGTGTACAGGCTTAGGGTTGTTTTCTGTCCTGGGTGGGTGGTGTACAGGCTGGTAGGGTTGTTTTCTGTCCTGGGTGGGTGGTGTAAAGGCTTAGGGTTGTTTTTTGTCCTGGGTGGGTGGTGTACAGGCTGGTAGGGTTGTTTTCTGTCCTGGGTGGGTGGTGTACAGGCTGGTAGGGTTGTTTTCTGTCCTGGGTGGGTGGTGTACAGGCTGGTAGGGTTGTTTTCTGTCCTGGGTGGGTGGTGAACAGGCTTAGGGTTGTTTTCTGTCCTGGGTGGGTGGTGTACAGGCTGGTAGGGTTGTTTTCTGTCCTGGTTGGGTGGTGTACAGGCTTAGGGTAGTTTTCTGTCCTGGGTGGGTGGTGTACAGGCTGGTAGGGTTGTTTTCTGTCCTAGGTGGGTGGTGTACAGGCTGGTAGGGTTGTTTTCTGTCCTGGGTGGGTGGTGTAAAGGTTTAGGGTTGTTTTCTGTCCTGGGTGGGTGGTGTACAGGCTGGTAGGGTTGTTTTCTGTCCTGGGTGGGTGGTGTACAGGCTGGTAGGGTTGTTTTCTGTCCTGGGTGGGTGGTGTACAGGCTTAGGGTTGTTTTCTGTCCTGGGTGAGGGGTGCACAGACTTAGGGTTGTTTTCTCTCCTGGGTGGGTGGTGTACAGGCTTAGGGTTGTTTTCTGTCCTGGGTGGGTGGTGAACAGGCTTAGGGTTGTTTTCTGTCCTGGGTGGGTGGTGTACAGGCTGGTAGGGTTGTTTTCTGTCCTGGGTGGGTGGTGTACAGGCTTAGGGTAGTTTTCTGTCCTGGGTGGGTGGTGTACAGGCTGGTAGGGTTGTTTTCTGTCCTAGGTGGGTGGTGTACATGCTGGTAGGGTTGTTTTCTGTCCTGGGTGGGTGGTGTAAAGGCTTAGGGTTGTTTTCTGTCCTGGGTGGGTGGTGTACAGGCTGGTAGGGTTGTTTTCTGTCCTGGGTGGGTGGTGTACAGGCTGGTAGGGTTGTTTACTGTCCTGGGTGGGTGGTGTACAGGCTTAGGGTTGTTTTCTGTCCTGGGTGGGTGGTATAGAGGCTTAGGTTTTTTTTCTGTCCTGTGTGGGTGGTGTACAGGGTTAGGGTTGTTTTCTGTCCTGGGTGGGTGGTGTACAGGCTGGTAGGGTTGTTTTCTGTCCTGGGTGGGTGGTGTACAGGCTGGTAGGGTTGTTTTCTGTCCTGGTTGGGTGGTGTACAGGCTTATGGTTGTTTTCTGTCCTGGGTGAGGGGTGTACAGACTTAGGGTTGTTTTCTCTCCGGTGGGTGGGTGGTGTACAGGCTTAGGATTTTTGTTCTCTCCTGGGTGGGTGGTGTACAGGCTTAGGGTTGTTTTCTGTCCTGGGTGGGTGGTGTACAGGCTGGTAGGGTTGTTTTCTGTCCTGGGTGGGTGGTGTACAGGCTTAGGGTAGTTTTCTGTCCTGTGTGGGTGGTGTACAGGCTTAGTGTTCTTTTCTGTCCTGGATGGGTGGTGTACAGGCTTAGGGTTGTTTTCTGTCCTGGGTGGGTGGTGTACAGGCTTAGGTTTTTTTTTCTGTCCTGGGTGGGTGGTGTAAAGGCTGGTAGGGTTGTTTTCTGTCCTGGGTGGGTGGTGTACAGGCTTAGGGTTGTTTTCTGTCCTGGGTGGGTGGTGTACAGGCTTAGGGTTGTTTTCTGTCCTGGGTGGGTGGTGTACAGGCTGGTAGGGTTGTTTTCTGTCCTGGGTGGGTGGTGTAAAGGCTTAGGGTTGTTTTTTGTCCTGGGTGGGTGGTGTACAGGCTGGTAGGGTTGTTTTCTGTCCTGGGTGGGTGGTGTACAGGCTGGTAGGGTTGTTTTCTGTCCTGGGTGGGTGGTGTACAGGCTTAGGGTTGTTTTCTGTCCTGGGTGGGTGGTGAACAGGCTTAGGGTTGTTTTCTGTCCTGGGTGGGTGGTGTACAGGCTGGTAGGGTTGTTTTCTGTCCTGGTTGGGTGGTGTACAGGCTTAGGGTAGTTTTCTGTCCTGGGTGGGTGGTGTACAGGCTGGTAGGGTTGTTTTCTGTCCTAGGTGGGTGGTGTACAGGCTGGTAGGGTTGTTTTCTGTCCTGGGTGGGTGGTGTACAGGCTGGTAGGGTTGTTTTCTGTCCTAGGTGGGTGGTGTACAGGCTGGTAGGGTTGTTTTCTGTCCTGGGTGGGTGGTGTACAGGCTTGGGTTTTTTTTCTGTCCTGGGTGGGTGGTGTAGAGGCTTAGGTTTTTTTTCTGTCCTGGGTGGGTGGTGTACAGGCTTAGGGTTGTTTTCTGTCCTGGGTGGGTGGTGTACAGGCTGGTAGGGTTGTTTTCTGTCCTGGGTGGGTGGTGTACAGGCTTAGGGTTGTTTTCTGTCCTGGGTGGGTGGTGTAGAGGCTTAGGTTTTTTTCTGTCCTGTGTGGGTGGTGTACAGGCTTAGGGTTGTTTTCTGTCCTGGGTGGGTGGAGTAAAGGCTTAGGGTTGTTTTCTGTCCTGTGTGGGTGGTGTACAGGCTGGTAGGGTTGTTTTCTGTCCTGGGTGGGTGATGTACAGGCTTAGGGTTGTTTTCTGTCCTGTGTGGGTGGTGTACAGGCTTAGTGTTCTTTTCTGTCCTGGATGGGTGGTGTACAGGCTTAGGGTTGTTTTCTGTCCTGGGTGGGTGGTGTACAGGCTTAGGTTTTTTTTCTGTCCTGGGTGGGTGGTGTAAAGGCTGGTAGGGTTGTTTTCTGTCCTGGGTGGGTGGTGTACAGGCTTAGGGTTGTTTTCTGTCCTGGGTGGGTGGTGTACAGGCTTAGGGTTGTTTTCTGTCCTGGGTGGGTGGTGTACAGGCTGGTAGGGTTGTTTTCTGTCCTGGGTGGGTGGTGTAAAGGCTTAGGGTTGTTTTTTGTCCTGGGTGGGTGGTGTACAGGCTGGTAGGGTTGTTTTCTGTCCTGGGTGGGTGGTGTACAGGCTGGTAGGGTTGTTTTCTGTCCTGGGTGGGTGGTGTACAGGCTTAGGGTTGTTTTCTGTCCTGGGTGGGTGGTGAACAGGCTTAGGGTTGTTTTCTGTCCTGGGTGGGTGGTGTACAGGCTGGTAGGGTTGTTTTCTGTCCTGGTTGGGTGGTGTACAGGCTTAGGGTAGTTTTCTGTCCTGGGTGGGTGGTGTACAGGCTGGTAGGGTTGTTTTCTGTCCTAGGTGGGTGGTGTACAGGCTGGTAGGGTTGTTTTCTGTCCTGGGTGGGTGGTGAACAGGCTTAGGGTTGTTTTCTGTCCTGGGTGGGTGGTGTACAGGCTGGTAGGGTTGTTTTCTGTCCTGGGTGGGTGGTGTACAGGCTGGTAGGGTTGTTTTCTGTCCTGGGTGGGTGGTGTACAGGCTTAGGGTTGTTTTCTGTCCTGGGTGAGGGGTGTACAGACTTAGGGTTGTTTTCTCTCCTGGGTGGGTGGTGTACAGGCTTAGGGTTGTTTTCTGTCCTGGGTGGGTGGTGTACAGGCTTAGGGTTGTTTTCTGTCCTGGGTGGGTGGTGTACAGGCTGGTAGGGTTGTTTTCTGTCCTGGGTGGGTGGTGTACAGGCTTAGGGTAGTTTTCTGTCCTGGGTGGGTGGTGTACAGGCTGGTAGGGTTGTTTTCTGTCCTAGGTGGGTGGTGTACATGCTGGTAGGGTTGTTTTCTGTCCTGGGTGGGTGGTGTACAGGCTGGTAGGGTTGTTTTCTGTCCTGGGTGGGTGGTGTACAGGCTGGTAGGGTTGTTTACTGTCCTGGGTGGGTGGTGTACAGGCTTAGGGTTGTTTTCTGTCCTGGGTGGGTGGTATAGAGGCTTAGGTTTTTTTCTGTCCTGTGTGGGTGGTGTACAGGGTTAGGGTTGTTTTCTGTCCTGGGTGGGTGGTGTACAGGCTGGTAGGGTTGTTTTCTGTCCTGGGTGGGTGGTGTACAGGCTGGTAGGGTTGTTTTCTGTCCTGGGTGGGTGGTGTACAGGCTTATGGTTGTTTTCTGTCCTGGGTGAGGGGTGTACAGACTTAGGGTTGTTTTCTCTCCTGGGTGGGTGGTGTACAGGCTTAGGATTTTTGTTCTCTCCTGGGTGGGTGGTGTACAGGCTTAGGGTTGTTTTCTGTCCTGGGTGGGTGGTGTAGAGGCTTAGGTTTTTTTCTGTCCTGTGTGGGTGGTGTACAGGCTTAGGGTTGTTTTCTGTCCTGGGTGGGTGGAGTAAAGGTTTAGGGTTGTTTTCTGTCCTGTGTGGGTGGTGTACAGGCTGGTAGGGTTGTTTTCTGTCCTGGGTGGGTGATGTACAGGCTTAGGGTTGTTTTCTGTCCTGGGTGGGTGGTGTACAGGCTGGTAGGTTTGTTTTCTGTCCTGGGTGAGTGGTGTACAGGCTTAGGGTTGTTTTCTGTCCTGGGTGGTTGGTGTACAGGCTGGTAGGGTTGTTTTCTGTCCTGGGTGGGTGGTGTACAGGCTTGGGTTTTTTTCTGTCCTGGGTGGGTGGTGTAGAGGCTTAGGTTTTTTTCTGTCCTGGGTGGGTGGTGTACAGGCTTAGGGTTGTTTTCTGTCCTGGGTGGGTGGTGTACAGGCTGGTAGGGTTGTTTTCTGTCCTGGGTGGGTGGTGTACAGGCTTAGGGTTGTTTTCTGTCCTGGGTGGGTGGTATAGAGGCTTAGGTTTTTTTCTGTCCTGTGTGGGTGGTGTACAGGCTTAGTGTTCTTTTCTGTCCTGGGTGGGTGGTGTACAGGCTGGTAGGGTTGTTTTCTGTCCTGGGTGGGTGGTGTACAGACTTAGGGTTGTTTTCTGTCCTGGGTGTGTGGTGTACAGGCTGGTAGGGTTGTTTTCTGTCCTGGGTGGGTGGTGTACAGGCTTAGGGTTGTTTTCTGTCCTGGGTGGGTGGTGTGCAGGCTGGTAGGGTTGTTTTCTGTCCTGGGTGGGTGGTGTACAGGCTTAGGGTTGTTTTCTGTCCTGGGTGGGTGGTGTACAGGATTAGGGTTGTTTTCTGTCTTGGGTGGGTGGTGTGCAGGCTGGTAGGGTTGTTTTCTGTCCTGGGTGGGTGGTGTACAGGCTTAGGGTTGTTTTCTGTCCTGGGTGGGTGGTGTAGAGGCTTAGGGTTGTTTTCTGTCCTGGATGGGTTGTGTACAGGCTTAGGGTTGTTTTCTGTCTTGGGTGGGTGGTGTACAGGCTTAGGGTTGTTTTCTCTCCTGGGTGGGTGGTGTACAGGCTGGGAGGTTTGTTTTCTGTCCTGGGTGGGTGGTGAACAGGCTTAGGGTTGTTTTCTGTCCTGGGTGGGTGGTGTACAGGCTGGTAGGGTTGTTTTCTGTCCTGGGTGGGTGGTGTACAGGCTTAGGGTTGTTTTCTGTCCTGGGTGGGTGGTGTAGAGGCTTAGGGTTGTTTTCTGTCCTGGATGGGTTGTGTACAGGCTTAGGGTTGTTTTCTGTCTTGGGTGGGTGGTGTACAGGCTTAGGGTTGTTTTCTCTCCTGGGTGGGTGGTGTACAGGCTGGGAGGTTTGTTTTCTGTCCTGGGTGGGTGGTGAACAGGCTTAGGGTTGTTTTCTGTCCTGGGTGGGTGGTGTACAGGCTGGTAGGGTTGTTTTCTGTCCTGGGTGGGTGGTGTACAGGCTTAGGGTTGTTTTCTGTCCTGGGTGGGTGGTGTACAGGCTGGTAGGGTTGTTTTCTGTCCTGAGTGGGTGGTGTACACGCTTAAGGTTGTTTTCTGTCCTGGGTGAGGGGTGTACAGACTGGTAGGGTTGTTTTCTGTCCTGGGTGGGTGGTGTACAGGCTTAGGGTTGTTTTCTGTCCTGGGTGGGTGGTGTACAGGCTTAGGGTTGTTTTCTGTCCTGGGTGGGTGGTGTACAGGCTGGTAGGGTTGTTTTCTGTCCTGGGTGGGTGGTGTACAGGCTGGTAGGGTTGTTTTCTGTCCTGGGTGGGTGGTGTACAGGCTTAGGGTTGTTTTCTGTCCTGGGTGGGTGGTGTGCAGGCTGGTAGGGTTGTTTTCTGTCCTGGGTGGGTGGTGTACAGGCTTAGGGTTGTTTTCTGTCCTGGGTGGGTGGTGTACAGGATTAGGGTTGTTTTCTCTCCTGGGTGGGTGGTGTACAGGCTGGTAGGGTTGTTTTCTGTCCTGAGTGGGTGGTGTACACGCTTAAGGTTGTTTTCTGTCCTGGGTGAGGGGTGTACAGACTGGTAGGGTTGTTTTCTGTCCTGGGTGGGTGGTGTACAGGCTTAGGGTTGTTTTCTGTCCTGGGTGGGTGGTGTACAGGCTTAGGGTTGTTTTCTGTCCTGGGTGGGTGGTGTACAGGCTGGTAGGGTTGTTTTCTGTCCTGAGTGGGTGGTGTACACGCTTAAGGTTGTTTTCTGTCCTGGGTGAGGGGTGTACAGACTGGTAGGGTTGTTTTCTGTCCTGGGTGGGTGGTGTAATGGCTTAGGGTTGTTTTCTGTCCTGGTTGGGTGGTGTACAGGCTTAGGGTTGTTTTCTGTCCTGGGTGGGTGGTGTACAGGCTGGTAGGGTTGTTTTCTGTCCTGGGTGGGTGGTGTACAGGCTGGTAGGGTTGTTTTCTGTCCTGGGTGGGTGGTGTAGAGGCTTAGGGTTGTTTTCTGTCCTGGATGGGTTGTGTACAGGCTTAGGGTTGTTTTCTGTCTTGGGTGGGTGGTGTACAGGCTTAGGGTTGTTTTCTCTCCTGGGTGGGTGGTGTACAGGCTGGGAGGTTTGTTTTCTGTCCTGGGTGGGTGGTGAACAGGCTTAGGGTTGTTTTCTGTCCTGGGTGGGTGGTGTACAGGCTGGTAGGGTTGTTTTCTGTCCTGGGTGGGTGGTGTACAGGCTTAGGGTTGTTTTCTGTCCTGGGTGGGTGGTGTACAGGCTGGTAGGGTTGTTTTCTGTCCTGAGTGGGTGGTGTACACGCTTAAGGTTGTTTTCTGTCCTGGGTGAGGGGTGTACAGACTGGTAGGGTTGTTTTCTGTCCTGGGTGGGTGGTGTACAGGCTTAGGGTTGTTTTCTGTCCTGGGTGGGTGGTGTACAGGCTTAGGGTTGTTTTCTGTCCTGGGTGGGTGGTGTACAGGCTGGTAGGGTTGTTTTCTGTCCTGGGTGGGTGGTGTACAGGCTGGTAGGGTTGTTTTCTGTCCTGGGTGGGTGGTGTACAGGCTTAGGGTTGTTTTCTGTCCTGGGTGGGTGGTGTGCAGGCTGGTAGGGTTGTTTTCTGTCCTGGGTGGGTGGTGTACAGGCTTAGGGTTGTTTTCTGTCCTGGGTGGGTGGTGTACAGGATTAGGGTTGTTTTCTGTCCTGGGTGGGTGGTGTGCAGGCTGGTAGGGTTGTTTTCTGTCCTGGGTGGGTGGTGTACAGGCTTAGGGTTGTTTTCTGTCCTGGGTGGGTGGTGTAGAGGCTTAGGGTTGTTTTCTGTCCTGGATGGGTGGTGTACAGGCTTAGGGTTGTTTTCTGTCCTGGGTGGGTGGTGTACAGGCTGGGAGGTTTGTTTTCTGTCCTGGGTGAGTGGTGTACAAGGTTGTTTTCTGTCCTGGGTGGGTGGTGTACAGGCTGGTAGGGTTGTTTTCTGTCCTGGGTGGGTGGTGTACAGGCTGGTAGGGTTGTTTTCTGTCCTGGGTGGGTGGTGTACAGGCTGGTAGGGTTGTTTTCTGTCCTGGGTGGTTGGTGTACAGGCTGGTAGGGTTGTTTTCTGTCCTGGGTGGGTGGTGTACAGGCTTGGGTTATTTTTCTGTCCTGGGTGGGTGGTGTAGAGGCTTAGGTTTTTTTTCTGTCCTGGGTGGGTGGTGTACAGGCTTAGGGTTGTTTTCTGTCCTGGGTGGGTGGTTTACAGGCTGGTAGGGTTGTTTTCTGTCCTTGGTGGGTGGTGTACAGGCTTAGGGTTGTTTTCTGTCCTGGGTGGGTGGTGTGCAGGCTGGTAGGGTTGTTTTCTGTCCTGGGTGGGTGGTGTACAGGCTTAGGGTTGTTTTCTGTCCTGGGTGGGTGGTGTACAGGATTAGGGTTGTTTTCTGTCCTGGGTGGGTGGTGTACAGGCTTAGGGTTGTTTTCTGTCCTGGGTGGGTGGTGTAGAGGCTTAGGGTTGTTTTCTGTCCTGGATGGGTGGTGTACAGGCTTAGGGTTGTTTTCTGTCCTGGGTGGGTGGTGTACAGGCTTAGGGTTGTTTTCTCTCCTGGGTGGGTGGTGTACAGGCTGGGAGGTTTGTTTTCTGTCCTGGGTGGGTGGTGTACAAGCTTAGGGTTGTTTTCTGTCCTGGGTGGGTGGTGTACAGGCTGGTAGGGATGTTTCCTGTCCTAGGTGGGTGGTGTACAGGCTGGTAGGGTTGTTTTCTGTCCTGGGTGGGTGGTGTACAGGCTGGTAGGGTTGTTTTCTGTCCTGGGTGTGTTGTGTACAGGCTTAGGGTTGTTTTCTGTCCTGGGTGGGTGGTGTAGAGGCTTAGGGTTTATTTCTGTCCTGGGTGGGTGGTGTACAGGATTAGGGTTGTTTTCTGTCCTGGGTGGGTGGTGTGCAGGCTGGTAGGGTTGTTTTCTGTCCTGTGTGGGTGGTGTACAGGCTTAGGCTTGTTTTCTGTCCTGGGTGGGTGGTGTACAGGCTTAGTGTTGTTTTCTGTCCTGGATGGGTGGTGTACAGGCTGGTAGGGTTGTTTTCTGTCCTGTGTGGGTGGTGTACAGGCTTAGGGTTGTTTTCTGTCCTGGATGGGTGGTGTACAGGCTGGTAGGGTTGTTTACTGTCCTGTGTGGGTGGTGTACAGGCTTAGGGTTGTTTTCTGTCCTGGGTGTGTGGTGTACAGGCTTAGGGTTGTTTTCTGTCCTGGGTGGGTGGTGTGCAGGCGGGTAGGGTTGTATTCTGTCCTGGGTGGGTGGTGTACAGGCTTAGGGTTGTTTTCTGTCCTGGGTGGGTGGTGTACAGGCTTAGGGTTGTTTTCTGTCCTGGGTGGGTGGTGTACAGTCTAAGGGTTGTTTTCTCTCCTGGGTGGGTGGTGTACAGGCTGGGAGGGTTGGTTTCTGTCCTGGGTGGGTGGTGAACAGGCTTAGGGTTGTTTTTTGTCCTGGGTGGGTCGTGTACAGGCTGGTAGGGTTGTTTTCTGTCCTGGGTGTGTGGTGTACATGCTGGTAGGGTATTTTTCTCTCCTGGGTGGGTGGTGTACAGGCTTAGGGTTGTTTTCTTTCCTGGGTGGGTGGTGTACATGCTGGTAGGGTTGTTTTCTGTCCTGGGTGTGTGGTGTACAGGCTGGTAGGGTTGTTTTCTGTCCTGGGTGGGTGGTGTACAGGCTTAGGGTTTTTTTCTGTCCTGGGTGGGTGGTGTACATGCTGGTAGGGTTGTTTTCTGTCCTGGGTGGGTGGTGTACAGGCTAAGGGTTGTTTTATGTCCTGGGTGGGTGGTGTAGAGGCTTAGGGTTGTTTTCTGTCCTGGGTGGGTGGTGTACAAGCTTAGGGTTGTTTTCTGTCCTGGGTGGGTGGTGTACAGGCTGGTAGGGATGTTTCCTGTCCTAGGTGGGTGGTGTACAGGCTGGTAGGATTGTTTTCCGTCCTGGGTGGGTGGTGTACAGGCTGGTAGGGTTGTTTTCTGTCCTGGGTGTGTGGTGTACAGGCTTAGGGTTGTTTTCTGTCCTGGGTGGGTGGTGTACAGGCTTAGGGTTGTTTTCTGTCCTGGGTGGGTGGTGTGCAGGCTGGTAGGGTTGTTTTCTGTCCTGGGTGGGTGGTGTACAGGCTTAGGGTTGTTTTCTGTCCTGGGTGGGTGGTGTACAGGCTTAGGGTTGTTTTCTGTCCTGGGTGGGTGGTGTACAGGCTTAGGGTTGTTTTCTCTCCTGGGTGGGTGGTGTACAGGCTGGGAGGGTTGGTTTCTGTCCTGGGTGGGTGGTGAACAGGCTTAGGGTTGTTTCCTGTCCTAGGTGGGTGGTGTACAGGCTGGTAGGATTGTTTTCTGTCCTGGGTGGGTGGTGTACAGGCTGGTAGGGTTGTTTTCTGTCCTGGGTGTGTGGTGTACAGGCTTAGGGTTGTTTTCTGTCCTGGGTGGGTGGTGTGCAGGCTGGTAGGGTTGTTTTCTGTCCTGGGTGGGTGGTGTACAGGCTTAGGGTTGTTTTCTGTCCTGGGTGGGTGGTGTACAGGCTTAGGGTTGTTTTCTGTCCTGGGTGGGTGGTGTACAGGCTTAGGGTTGTTTTCTCTCCTGGGTGGGTGGTGTACAGGCTGGGAGGGTTGGTTTCTGTCCTGGGTGGGTGGTGAACAGGCTTAGGGTTGTTTTTTGTCCTGGGTGGGTGGTGTACAGGCTGGTAGGGTTGTTTTCTGTCCTGGGTGTGTGGTGTACATGCTGGTAGGGTATTTTTCTCTCCTGGGTGGGTGGTGTACAGGCTTAGGGTTGTTTTCTCTCCTGGGTGGGTGGTGTACAGGCTGGGAGGGTTGGTTTCTGTCCTGGGTGGGTGGTGAACAGGCTTAGGGTTGTTTTTTGTCCTGGGTGGGTGGTGTACAGGCTGGTAGGGTTGTTTTCTGTCCTGGGTGTGTGGTGTACATGCTGGTAGGGTATTTTTCTCTCCTGGGTGGGTGGTGTACAGGCTTAGGGTTGTTTTCTTTCCTGGGTGGGTGGTGTACAGGCTGGGAGGGTTGGTTTCTGTCCTGGGTGGGTGGTGAACAGGCTTAGGGTTGTTTTCTGTCCTGGGTGGGTGGTGTACAGGCTGCTAGGGTTGTTTTCTGTCCTGGGTGGGTGGTGTACAGGCTTAGGGTTGTTTTCTGTCCTGGGTGGGTGGTGTACAGGCTGGTAGGGTTGCTTTCTGTCCTGGGTGGGTGGTGTACAGGCTTAGGGTTGTTTTCTGTCCTGGGTGGGTGGTGTACAGGCTTAGGTTTTTTTTCTCTCCTGGGTGGGTGGTGTACAGGCTGGTATGGTTTTTTCTGTCCTGGGTGGGTGATGTACAGGCTTAGGGTTGTTTTCTGTCCTGGGTGGGTGGTGTACAGGCTGGTAGGGTTGTTTTCTGTCCTGGGTGGGTGGTGAACAGGCTTAGGGTTGTTTTCTGTCCTAGGTGGGTGGTGTACAGGCTGGTAGGGTTGTTTTCTGTCCTGGGTGGGTGGTGTACAGGCTTAGGGTTGTTTTCTGTCCTGGGTGGGTGGTGTACAGGCTGGTAGGGTTGTTTTCTGTCCTGGGTGGGTGGTGAACAGGCTTAGGGTTGTTTTCTGTCCTGGGTGGGTGGTGTACAGGCTGGTAGGGTTGTTTTCTGTCCTGGGTGGGTGGTGTACAGGCTTAGGGTAGTTTTCTGTCCTGGGTGGGTGGTGTACAGGCTGGTAGGGTTGTTTTCTGTCCTAGGTGGGTGTTGTACATGCTGGTAGGGTTGTTTTCTGTCCTGGGTGTGTGGTGTACAGGCTGGTAGGGTTGTTTTCTGTCCTGGGTGGGTGGTGTACAGGCTTAGGGTTTTTTTCTGTCCTGGGTGGGTGGTGTACATGCTGGTAGGGTTGTTTTCAGTCCTGGTTGGGTGGTGTACAGGCTTAGGGTTGTTTTATGTCCTGGGTGGGTGGTGTAGAGGCTTAGGGTTGTTTTCTGTCCTGGGTGGGTGGTGTAGAGGCTTAGGGTTGTTTTCTGTCCTGGATGGGTGGTGTACAGGCTTAGGGTTGTTTTCTGTCCTGGGTGGGTGGTGTACAGGCTTAGGGTTGTTTTCTCTCCTGGGTGGGTGGTGTACAGGCTGGGAGGTTTGTTTTCTGTCCTGGGTGGGTGGTGTACAAGCTTAGGGTTGTTTTCTGTCCTGGGTGGGTGGTGTACAGGCTGGTAGGGATGTTTCCTGTCCTAGGTGGGTGGTGTACAGGCTGGTAGGGTTGTTTTCTGTCCTGGGTGGGTGGTGTACAGGCTGGTAGGGTTGTTTTCTGTCCTGGGTGTGTTGTGTACAGGCTTAGGGTTGTTTTCTGTCCTGGGTGGGTGGTGTAGAGGCTTAGGGTTTATTTCTGTCCTGGGTGGGTGGTGTACAGGATTAGGGTTGTTTTCTGTCCTGGGTGGGTGGTGTGCAGGCTGGTAGGGTTGTTTTCTGTCCTGTGTGGGTGGTGTACAGGCTTAGGCTTGTTTTCTGTCCTGGGTGGGTGGTGTACAGGCTTAGTGTTGTTTTCTGTCCTGGATGGGTGGTGTACAGGCTGGTAGGGTTGTTTTCTGTCCTGTGTGGGTGGTGTACAGGCTTAGGGTTGTTTTCTGTCCTGGATGGGTGGTGTACAGGCTGGTAGGGTTGTTTACTGTCCTGTGTGGGTGGTGTACAGGCTTAGGGTTGTTTTCTGTCCTGGGTGTGTGGTGTACAGGCTTAGGGTTGTTTTCTGTCCTGGGTGGGTGGTGTGCAGGCGGGTAGGGTTGTATTCTGTCCTGGGTGGGTGGTGTTCAGGCTTAGGGTTGTTTTCTGTCCTGGGTGGGTGGTGTACAGGCTTAGGGTTGTTTTCTGTCCTGGGTGGGTGGTGTACAGTCTAAGGGTTGTTTTCTCTCCTGGGTGGGTGGTGTACAGGCTGGGAGGGTTGGTTTCTGTCCTGGGTGGGTGGTGAACAGGCTTAGGGTTGTTTTTTGTCCTGGGTGGGTCGTGTACAGGCTGGTAGGGTTGTTTTCTGTCCTGGGTGTGTGGTGTACATGCTGGTAGGGTATTTTTCTCTCCTGGGTGGGTGGTGTACAGGCTTAGGGTTGTTTTCTTTCCTGGGTGGGTGGTGTACATGCTGGTAGGGTTGTTTTCTGTCCTGGGTGTGTGGTGTACAGGCTGGTAGGGTTGTTTTCTGTCCTGGGTGGGTGGTGTACAGGCTTAGGGTTTTTTTCTGTCCTGGGTGGGTGGTGTACATGCTGGTAGGGTTGTTTTCTGTCCTGGGTGGGTGGTGTACAGGCTAAGGGTTGTTTTATGTCCTGGGTGGGTGGTGTAGAGGCTTAGGGTTGTTTTCTGTCCTGGGTGGGTGGTGTACAAGCTTAGGGTTGTTTTCTGTCCTGGGTGGGTGGTGTACAGGCTGGTAGGGATGTTTCCTGTCCTAGGTGGGTGGTGTACAGGCTGGTAGGATTGTTTTCCGTCCTGGGTGGGTGGTGTACAGGCTGGTAGGGTTGTTTTCTGTCCTGGGTGTGTGGTGTACAGGCTTAGGGTTGTTTTCTGTCCTGGGTGGGTGGTGTACAGGCTTAGGGTTGTTTTCTGTCCTGGGTGGGTGGTGTGCAGGCTGGTAGGGTTGTTTTCTGTCCTGGGTGGGTGGTGTACAGGCTTAGGGTTGTTTTCTGTCCTGGGTGGGTGGTGTACAGGCTTAGGGTTGTTTTCTGTCCTGGGTGGGTGGTGTACAGGCTTAGGGTTGTTTTCTCTCCTGGGTGGGTGGTGTACAGGCTGGGAGGGTTGGTTTCTGTCCTGGGTGGGTGGTGAACAGGCTTAGGGTTGGTTTCTGTCCTGGGTGGGTGGTGAACAGGCTTAGGGTTGTTTCCTGTCCTAGGTGGGTGGTGTACAGGCTGGTAGGATTGTTTTCTGTCCTGGGTGGGTGGTGTACAGGCTGGTAGGGTTGTTTTCTGTCCTGGGTGTGTGGTGTACAGGCTTAGGGTTGTTTTCTGTCCTGGGTGGGTGGTGTGCAGGCTGGTAGGGTTGTTTTCTGTCCTGGGTGGGTGGTGTACAGGCTTAGGGTTGTTTTCTGTCCTGGGTGGGTGGTGTACAGGCTTAGGGTTGTTTTCTGTCCTGGGTGGGTGGTGTACAGGCTTAGGGTTGTTTTCTCTCCTGGGTGGGTGGTGTACAGGCTGGGAGGGTTGGTTTCTGTCCTGGGTGGGTGGTGAACAGGCTTAGGGTTGTTTTTTGTCCTGGGTGGGTGGTGTACAGGCTGGTAGGGTTGTTTTCTGTCCTGGGTGTGTGGTGTACATGCTGGTAGGGTATTTTTCTCTCCTGGGTGGGTGGTGTACAGGCTTAGGGTTGTTTTCTCTCCTGGGTGGGTGGTGTACAGGCTGGGAGGGTTGGTTTCTGTCCTGGGTGGGTGGTGAACAGGCTTAGGGTTGTTTTTTGTCCTGGGTGGGTGGTGTACAGGCTGGTAGGGTTGTTTTCTGTCCTGGGTGTGTGGTGTACATGCTGGTAGGGTATTTTTCTCTCCTGGGTGGGTGGTGTACAGGCTTAGGGTTGTTTTCTTTCCTGGGTGGGTGGTGTACAGGCTGGGAGGGTTGGTTTCTGTCCTGGGTGGGTGGTGAACAGGCTTAGGGTTGTTTTCTGTCCTGGGTGGGTGGTGTACAGGCTGCTAGGGTTGTTTTCTGTCCTGGGTGGGTGGTGTACAGGCTTAGGGTTGTTTTCTGTCCTGGGTGGGTGGTGTACAGGCTGGTAGGGTTGCTTTCTGTCCTGGGTGGGTGGTGTACAGGCTTAGGGTTGTTTTCTGTCCTGGGTGGGTGGTGTACAGGCTTAGGTTTTTTTTCTCTCCTGGGTGGGTGGTGTACAGGCTGGTATGGTTTTTTCTGTCCTGGGTGGGTGATGTACAGGCTTAGGGTTGTTTTCTGTCCTGGGTGGGTGGTGTACAGGCTGGTAGGGTTGTTTTCTGTCCTGGGTGGGTGGTGAACAGGCTTAGGGTTGTTTTCTGTCCTAGGTGGGTGGTGTACAGGCTGGTAGGGTTGTTTTCTGTCCTGGGTGGGTGGTGTACAGGCTTAGGGTTGTTTTCTGTCCTGGGTGGGTGGTGTACAGGCTGGTAGGGTTGTTTTCTGTCCTGGGTGGGTGGTGAACAGGCTTAGGGTTGTTTTCTGTCCTGGGTGGGTGGTGTACAGGCTGGTAGGGTTGTTTTCTGTCCTGGGTGGGTGGTGTACAGGCTTAGGGTAGTTTTCTGTCCTGGGTGGGTGGTGTACAGGCTGGTAGGGTTGTTTTCTGTCCTAGGTGGGTGTTGTACATGCTGGTAGGGTTGTTTTCTGTCCTGGGTGTGTGGTGTACAGGCTGGTAGGGTTGTTTTCTGTCCTGGGTGGGTGGTGTACAGGCTTAGGGTTTTTTTCTGTCCTGGGTGGGTGGTGTACATGCTGGTAGGGTTGTTTTCAGTCCTGGTTGGGTGGTGTACAGGCTTAGGGTTGTTTTATGTCCTGGGTGGGTGGTGTAGAGGCTTAGGGTTGTTTTCTGTCCTGGGTGGGTGGTGTAGAGGCTTAGGGTTGTTTTCTGTCCTGGGTGGGTGGTGTGCAGGCTGGTAGGGTTGTTTTCTGTCCTGGGTGGGTTTTGTACAGGCTTAGGGTTGTTTTCTGTCCTGGGTGGGTGGTGTGCAGGCTGGTAGGGTTGTTTTCTGTCCTGGGTGGGTGGTGTACAGGCTTAGGGTTGTTTTCTGTCCTGGGTGGGTGGTGTACAGGCTTAGGGTTGTTTTCTCTCCTGGGTGGGTGGTGTACAGGCTGGGAGGGTTGGTTTCTGTCCTGGGTGGGTGGTGAACTCGCTTAGGGTTGTTTTCTGTCCTGGGTGGGTGGTGTACAGGCTGGTAGGGTTGTTTTCTGTCCTGGGTGGGTGGTGTACAGACTTAGGGTTGCTTTTTGTCCTGGTTGGGGGTTTTACAGGCTGGTAGGGTTGTTTTCTGTCCTGGGTGGGTGGTGTACAGGCTGGTAGGGTTGTTTTCTGTCCTGGGTGTGTGGTGTACATGCTGGTAGGATATTTTTCTCTCCTGGGTGGGTGGTGTACAGGCTTAGGGTTGTTTTCTTTCCTGGGTGGGTGGTGTACAGGCTGGGAGGGTTGGTTTCTGTCCTGGGTGGGTGGTGAACAGGCTTAGGGTTGTTTTCTGTCCTGGGTGGGTGGTGTACAGGCTGGTAGGGTTGTTTTCTGTCCTGGGTGGGTGGTGTACAGGCTTAGGGTTGTTTTCTGTCCTGGGTGGGTGGTGTACAGGCTGGTAGTGTTGCTTTCTGTCCTGGGTGGGTGGTGTACAGGCTTAGGGTTGTTTTCTGTCCTGGGTGGGTGGTGTACAGGCTGGTAGGGATGTTTCCTGTCCTAGGTGGGTGGTGTACAGGCTGGTAGGGTTGTTTTCTGTCCTGGGTGGGTGGTGTACAGGCTTAGGGTTGTTTTCTGTCCTGGGTGGGTGGTGTACAGGCTTAGGGTTTTTTTCTGTCCTGGGTGGGTGGTGTACATGCTGGTAGGGTTGTTTTCAGTCCTGGTTGGGTGGTGTACAGGCTTAGGGTTGTTTTATGTCCTGGGTGGGTGGTGTAGAGGCTTAGGGTTGTTTTCTGTCCTGGGTGGGTGGTGAACAGGCTTAGGGTTGTTTTCTGTCCTAGGTGGGTGGTGTACATGCTGGTAGGGTTGTTTTCTGTCCTGGGTGTGTGGTGTACAGGCTGGTAGGGTTGTTTTCTGTCCTGGGTGGGTGGTGTACAGGTTTAGGGTTTTTTTCTGTCCTGGGTGGGTGGTGTACATGCTGGTAGGGTTGTTTTCTGTCCTGGGTGGGTGGTGTACAGGCTTAGGGTTGTTGTATGTCCTGGGTGGGTGGTGTAGAGGCTTAGGGTTGTTTTCTGTCCTGGGTGGGTGGTGTACAGGCTTAGGGTTGTTTTCTGTCCTGGGTGGGTGGTGTACAGGCTGGTAGGGTTGTTTTCTGTCCTGGGTGGGTGGTGTACAAGCTTAGGGTTGTTTTCTGTCCTGGGTGGGTGGTGTACAGGCTGGTAGGGTTGTTTTCTGTCCTGGGTGGGTGGTGTACAGGCTTAGGGTTGTTTTCTGTCCTGGGTGGGTGGTGTACAGGCTGGTAGGGTTGTTTTCTGTCCTGGGTGGGTGGTGTACAAGCTTAGGGTTGTTTTCTGTCCTGGGTGGGTGGTGTACAGGCTGGTAGGGTTGTTTTCTGTCCTGGGTGGGTGGTGTGCAGGCTGGTAGGGTTGTTTTCTGTCCTGGGTGGGTTTTGTACAGGCTTAGGGTTGTTTTCTGTCCTGGGTGGGTGGTGTGCAGGCTGGTAGGGTTGTTTTCTGTCCTGGGTGGGTGGTGTACAGGCTTAGGGTTGTTTTCTGTCCTGGGTGGGTGGTGTACAGGCTTAGGGTTGTTTTCTGTCCTGGGTGGGTGGTGTACAGGCTTAGGGTTGTTTTCTCTCCTGGGTGGGTGGTGTACAGGCTGGGAGGGTTGGTTTCTGTCCTGGGTGGGTGGTGAACTCGCTTAGGGTTGTTTTCTGTCCTGGGTGGGTGGTGTACAGGCTGGTAGGGTTGTTTTCTGTCCTGGGTGGGTGGTGTACAGACTTAGGGTTGCTTTTTGTCCTGGTTGGGGGTTTTACAGGCTGGTAGGGTTGTTTTCTGTCCTGGGTGGGTGGTGTACAGGCTGGTAGGGTTGTTTTCTGTCCTGGGTGTGTGGTGTACATGCTGGTAGGATATTTTTCTCTCCTGGGTGGGTGGTGTACAGGCTTAGGGTTGTTTTCTTTCCTGGGTGGGTGGTGTACAGGCTGGGAGGGTTGGTTTCTGTCCTGGGTGGGTGGTGAACAGGCTTAGGGTTGTTTTCTGTCCTGGGTGGGTGGTGTACAGGCTGCTAGGGTTGTTTTCTGTCCTGGGTGGGTGGTGTACAGGCTTAGGGTTGTTTTCTGTCCTGGGTGGGTGGTGTACAGGCTGGTAGGGTTGCTTTCTGTCCTGGGTGGGTGGTGTACAGGCTTAGGGTTGTTTTCTGTCCTGGGTGGGTGGTGTACAGGCTGGTAGGGATGTTTCCTGTCCTAGGTGGGTGGTGTACAGGCTGGTAGGGTTGTTTTCTGTCCTGGGTGGGTGGTGTACAGGCTGGTAGGGTTGTTTTCTGTCCTGGGTGTGTTGTGTACAGGCTTAGGGTTGTTTTCTGTCCTGGGTGGGTGGTGTACAGGCTTAGGGTTGTTTTCTGTCCTGGGTGGGTGGTGTACAGGCTGGTAGGGTTGTTTTCTGTCCTGGGTGTGTTGTGTACAGGCTTAGGGTTGTTTTCTGTCCTGGGTGGGTGGTGTACAGGCTTAGGGTTTTTTTCTGTCCTGTGTGGGTGGTGTACAGGGTTAGGGTTGTTTTCTGTCCTGGGTGGGTGGTGTACAGGCTGGTAGGGTTGTTTTCTGTCCTGGGTGGGTGGTGTACAGGCTGGTAGGGTTGTTTTCTGTCCTGGGTGGGTGGTGTACAGGCTTATGGTTGTTTTCTGTCCTGGGTGAGGGGTGTACAGACTTAGGGTTGTTTTCTCTCCTGGGTGGGTGGTGTACAGGCTTAGGATTTTTGTTCTCTCCTGGGTGGGTGGTGTACAGGCTTAGGGTTGTTTTCTGTCCTGGGTGGGTGGTGTAGAGGCTTAGGTTTTTTTCTGTCCTGTGTGGGTGGTGTACAGGCTTAGGGTTGTTTTCTGTCCTGGGTGGGTGGAGTAAAGGCTTAGGGTTGTTTTCTGTCCTGTGTGGGTGGTGTACAGGCTGGTAGGGTTGTTTTCTGTCCTGGGTGGGTGATGTACAGGCTTAGGGTTGTTTTCTGTCCTGGGTGGGTGGTGTACAGGCTGGTAGGTTTGTTTTCTGTCCTGGGTGAGTGGTGTACAGGCTTAGGGTTGTTTTCTGTCCTGGGTGGTTGGTGTACAGGCTGGTAGGGTTGTTTTCTGTCCTGGGTGGGTGGTGTACAGGCTTGGGTTTTTTTTCTGTCCTGGGTGGGTGGTGTAGAGGCTTAGGTTTTTTTCTGTCCTGGGTGGGTGGTGTACAGGCTTAGGGTTGTTTTCTGTCCTGGGTGGGTGGTGTACAGGCTGGTAGGGTTGTTTTCTGTCCTGGGTGGGTGGTGTACAGGCTTAGGGTTGTTTTCTGTCCTGGGTGGGTGGTATAGAGGCTTAGGTTTTTTTCTGTCCTGTGTGGGTGGTGTACAGGCTTAGTGTTCTTTTCTGTCCTGGGTGGGTGGTGTACAGGCTGGTAGGGTTGTTTTCTGTCCTGGGTGGGTGGTGTACAGGCTTAGGGTTGTTTTCTGTCCTGGGTGGGTGGTGTGCAGGCTGGTAGGGTTGTTTTCTGTCCTGGGTGGGTGGTGTACAGGCTTAGGGTTGTTTTCTGTCCTGGGTGGGTGGTGTACAGGATTAGGGTTGTTTTCTGTCTTGGGTGGGTGGTGTGCAGGCTGGTAGGGTTGTTTTCTGTCCTGGGTGGGTGGTGTACAGGCTTAGGGTTGTTTTCTGTCCTGGGTGGGTGGTGTAGAGGCTTAGGGTTGTTTTCTGTCCTGGATGGGTTGTGTACAGGCTTAGGGTTGTTTTCTGTCTTGGATGGGTGGTGTACAGGCTTAGGGTTGTTTTCTCTCCTGGGTGGGTGGTGTACAGGCTGGGAGGTTTGTTTTCTGTCCTGGGTGGGTGGTGAACAGGCTTAGGGTTGTTTTCTGTCCTGGGTGGGTGGTGTACAGGCTGGTAGGGTTGTTTTCTGTCCTGGGTGGGTGGTGTACAGGCTTAGGGTTGTTTTCTGTCCTGGGTGGGTGGTGTAGAGGCTTAGGGTTGTTTTCTGTCCTGGATGGGTTGTGTACAGGCTTAGGGTTGTTTTCTGTCTTGGGTGGGTGGTGTACAGGCTTAGGGTTGTTTTCTCTCCTGGGTGGGTGGTGTACAGGCTGGGAGGTTTGTTTTCTGTCCTGGGTGGGTGGTGAACAGGCTTAGGGTTGTTTTCTGTCCTGGGTGGGTGGTGTACAGGCTGGTATTGTTGTTTTCTGTCCTGGGTGGGTGGTGTACAGGCTTAGGGTTGTTTTCTGTCCTGGGTGGGTGGTGTACAGGCTGGTAGGGTTGTTTTCTGTCCTGAGTGGGTGGTGTACACGCTTAAGGTTGTTTTCTGTCCTGGGTGAGGGGTGTACAGACTGGTAGGGTTGTTTTCTGTCCTGGGTGGGTGGTGTACAGGCTTAGGGTTGTTTTCTGTCCTGGGTGGGTGGTGTACAGGCTTAGGGTTGTTTTCTGTCCTGGGTGGGTGGTGTACAGGCTGGTAGGGTTGTTTTCTGTCCTGGGTGGGTGGTGTACAGGCTGGTAGGGTTGTTTTCTGTCCTGGGTGGGTGGTGTGCAGGCTGGTAGGGTTGTTTTCTGTCCTGGGTGGGTGGTGTACAGGCTTAGGGTTGTTTTCTGTCCTGGGTGGGTGGTGTACAGGATTAGGGTTGTTTTCTCTCCTGGGTGGGTGGTGTACAGGCGGGTAGGGTTGTTTTCTGTCCTGAGTGGGTGGTGTACACGCTTAAGGTTGTTTTCTGTCCTGGGTGAGGGGTGTACAGACTGGTAGGGTTGTTTTCTGTCCTGGGTGGGTGGTGTACAGGCTTAGGGTTGTTTTCTGTCCTGGGTGGGTGGTGTACAGGCTTAGGGTTGTTTTCTGTCCTGGGTGGGTGGTGTACAGGCTGGTAGGGTTGTTTTCTGTCCTGAGTGGGTGGTGTACACGCTTAAGGTTGTTTTCTGTCCTGGGTGAGGGGTGTACAGACTGGTAGGGTTGTTTTCTGTCCTGGGTGGGTGGTGTACAGGCTTAGGGTTGTTTTCTGTCCTGGTTGGGTGGTGTACAGGCTTAGGGTTGTTTTCTGTCCTGGGTGGGTGGTGTACAGGCTGGTAGGGTTGTTTTCTGTCCTGGGTGGGTGGTGTACAGGCTGGTAGGGTTGTTTTCTGTCCTGGGTGGGTGGTGTAGAGGCTTAGGGTTGTTTTCTGTCCTGGATGGGTTGTGTACAGGCTTAGGGTTGTTTTCTGTCTTGGGTGGGTGGTGTACAGGCTTAGGGTTGTTTTCTCTCCTGGGTGGGTGGTGTACAGGCTGGGAGGTTTGTTTTCTGTCCTGGGTGGGTGGTGAACAGGCTTAGGGTTGTTTTCTGTCCTGGGTGGGTGGTGTACAGGCTGGTAGGGTTGTTTTCTGTCCTGGGTGGGTGGTGTACAGGCTTAGGGTTGTTTTCTGTCCTGGGTGGGTGGTGTACAGGCTGGTAGGGTTGTTTTCTGTCCTGAGTGGGTGGTGTACACGCTTAAGGTTGTTTTCTGTCCTGGGTGAGGGGTGTACAGACTGGTAGGGTTGTTTTCTGTCCTGGGTGGGTGGTGTACAGGCTTAGGGTTGTTTTCTGTCCTGGGTGGGTGGTGTACAGGCTTAGGGTTGTTTTCTGTCCTGGGTGGGTGGTGTACAGGCTGGTAGGGTTGTTTTCTGTCCTGGGTGGGTGGTGTACAGGCTGGTAGGGTTGTTTTCTGTCCTGGGTGGGTGGTGTACAGGCTTAGGGTTGTTTTCTGTCCTGGGTGGGTGGTGTGCAGGCTGGTAGGGTTGTTTTCTGTCCTGGGTGGGTGGTGTACAGGCTTAGGGTTGTTTTCTGTCCTGGGTGGGTGGTGTACAGGATTAGGGTTGTTTTCTGTCCTGGGTGGGTGGTGTGCAGGCTGGTAGGGTTGTTTTCTGTCCTGGGTGGGTGGTGTACAGGCTTAGGGTTGTTTTCTGTCCTGGGTGGGTGGTGTAGAGGCTTAGGGTTGTTTTCTGTCCTGGATGGGTGGTGTACAGGCTTAGGGTTGTTTTCTGTCCTGGGTGGGTGGTGTACAGGCTGGGAGGTTTGTTTTCTGTCCTGGGTGAGTGGTGTACAAGGTTGTTTTCTGTCCTGGGTGGGTGGTGTACAGGCTGGTAGGGATGTTTCCTGTCCTCGGTGGGTGGTGTACAGGCTGGTAGGGTTGTTTTCTGTCCTGGGTGGGTGGTGTACAGGCTGGTAGGGTTGTTTTCTGTCCTGGGTGGTTGGTGTACAGGCTGGTAGGGTTGTTTTCTGTCCTGGGTGGGTGGTGTACAGGCTTGGGTTATTTTTCTGTCCTGGGTGGGTGGTGTAGAGGCTTAGGTTTTTTTTCTGTCCTGGGTGGGTGGTGTACAGGCTTAGGGTTGTTTTCTGTCCTGGGTGGGTGGTTTACAGGCTGGTAGGGTTGTTTTCTGTCCTTGGTGGGTGGTGTACAGGCTTAGGGTTGTTTTCTGTCCTGGGTGGGTGGTGTGCAGGCTGGTAGGGTTGTTTTCTGTCCTGGGTGGGTGGTGTACAGGCTTAGGGTTGTTTTCTGTCCTGGGTGGGTGGTGTACAGGATTAGGGTTGTTTTCTGTCCTGGGTGGGTGGTGTACAGGCTTAGGGTTGTTTTCTGTCCTGGGTGGGTGGTGTAGAGGCTTAGGGTTGTTTTCTGTCCTGGATGGGTGGTGTACAGGCTTAGGGTTGTTTTCTGTCCTGGGTGGGTGGTGTACAGGCTTAGGGTTGTTTTCTCTCCTGGGTGGGTGGTGTACAGGCTGGGAGGTTTGTTTTCTGTCCTGGGTGGGTGGTGTACAAGCTTAGGGTTGTTTTCTGTCCTGGGTGGGTGGTGTACAGGCTGGTAGGGATGTTTCCTGTCCTAGGTGGGTGGTGTACAGGCTGGTAGGGTTGTTTTCTGTCCTGGGTGGGTGGTGTACAGGCTGGTAGGGTTGTTTTCTGTCCTGGGTGTGTTGTGTACAGGCTTAGGGTTGTTTTCTGTCCTGGGTGGGTGGTGTAGAGGCTTAGGGTTTATTTCTGTCCTGGGTGGGTGGTGTACAGGATTAGGGTTGTTTTCTGTCCTGGGTGGGTGGTGTGCAGGCTGGTAGGGTTGTTTTCTGTCCTGTGTGGGTGGTGTACAGGCTTAGGCTTGTTTTCTGTCCTGGGTGGGTGGTGTACAGGCTTAGTGTTGTTTTCTGTCCTGGATGGGTGGTGTACAGGCTGGTAGGGTTGTTTTCTGTCCTGTGTGGGTGGTGTACAGGCTTAGGGTTGTTTTCTGTCCTGGATGGGTGGTGTACAGGCTGGTAGGGTTGTTTACTGTCCTGTGTGGGTGGTGTACAGGCTTAGGGTTGTTTTCTGTCCTGGGTGTGTGGTGTACAGGCTTAGGGTTGTTTTCTGTCCTGGGTGGGTGGTGTGCAGGCGGGTAGGGTTGTATTCTGTCCTGGGTGGGTGGTGTACAGGCTTAGGGTTGTTTTCTGTCCTGGGTGGGTGGTGTACAGGCTTAGGGTTGTTTTCTGTCCTGGGTGGGTGGTGTACAGTCTAAGGGTTGTTTTCTCTCCTGGGTGGGTGGTGTACAGGCTGGGAGGGTTGGTTTCTGTCCTGGGTGGGTGGTGAACAGGCTTAGGGTTGTTTTTTGTCCTGGGTGGGTGGTGTACAGGCTGGTAGGGTTGTTTTCTGTCCTGGGTGTGTGGTGTACATGCTGGTAGGGTATTTTTCTCTCCTGGGTGGGTGGTGTACAGGCTTAGGGTTGTTTTCTTTCCTGGGTGGGTGGTGTACATGCTGGTAGGGTTGTTTTCTGTCCTGGGTGTGTGGTGTACAGGCTGGTAGGGTTGTTTTCTGTCCTGGGTGGGTGGTGTACAGGCTTAGGGTTTTTTTCTGTCCTGGGTGGGTGGTGTACATGCTGGTAGGGTTGTTTTCTGTCCTGGGTGGGTGGTGTACAGGCTAAGGGTTGTTTTATGTCCTGGGTGGGTGGTGTAGAGGCTTAGGGTTGTTTTCTGTCCTGGGTGGGTGGTGTACAGGCTTAGGGTTGTTTTCTGTCCTGGGTGGGTGGTGTACAGGCTGGTAGGGTTGTTTTCTGTCCTGGGTGGGTGGTGTACAAGCTTAGGGTTGTTTTCTGTCCTGGGTGGGTGGTGTACAGGCTGGTAGGGATGTTTCCTGTCCTAGGTGGGTGGTGTACAGGCTGGTAGGATTGTTTTCCGTCCTGGGTGGGTGGTGTACAGGCTGGTAGGGTTGTTTTCTGTCCTGGGTGTGTGGTGTACAGGCTTAGGGTTGTTTTCTGTCCTGGGTGGGTGGTGTACAGGCTTAGGGTTGTTTTCTGTCCTGGGTGGGTGGTGTGCAGGCTGGTAGGGTTGTTTTCTGTCCTGGGTGGGTGGTGTACAGGCTTAGGGTTGTTTTCTGTCCTGGGTGGGTGGTGTACAGGCTTAGGGTTGTTTTCTGTCCTGGGTGGGTGGTGTACAGGCTTAGGGTTGTTTTCTCTCCTGGGTGGGTGGTGTACAGGCTGGGAGGGTTGGTTTCTGTCCTGGGTGGGTGGTGAACAGGCTTAGGGTTGTTTCCTGTCCTAGGTGGGTGGTGTACAGGCTGGTAGGATTGTTTTCTGTCCTGGGTGGGTGGTGTACAGGCTGGTAGGGTTGTTTTCTGTCCTGGGTGTGTGGTGTACAGGCTTAGGGTTGTTTTCTGTCCTGGGTGGGTGGTGTGCAGGCTGGTAGGGTTGTTTTCTGTCCTGGGTGGGTGGTGTACAGGCTTAGGGTTGTTTTCTGTCCTGGGTGGGTGGTGTACAGGCTTAGGGTTGTTTTCTGTCCTGGGTGGGTGGTGTACAGGCTTAGGGTTGTTTTCTCTCCTGGGTGGGTGGTGTACAGGCTGGGAGGGTTGGTTTCTGTCCTGGGTGGGTGGTGAACAGGCTTAGGGTTGTTTTTTGTCCTGGGTGGGTGGTGTACAGGCTGGTAGGGTTGTTTTCTGTCCTGGGTGTGTGGTGTACATGCTGGTAGGGTATTTTTCTCTCCTGGGTGGGTGTTGTACAGGCTTAGGGTTGTTTTCTCTCCTGGGTGGGTGGTGTACAGGCTGGGAGGGTTGGTTTCTGTCCTGGGTGGGTGGTGAACAGGCTTAGGGTTGTTTTTTGTCCTGGGTGGGTGGTGTACAGGCTGGTAGGGTTGTTTTCTGTCCTGGGTGTGTGGTGTACATGCTGGTAGGGTATTTTTCTCTCCTGGGTGGGTGGTGTACAGGCTTAGGGTTGTTTTCTTTCCTGGGTGGGTGGTGTACAGGCTGGGAGGGTTAGTTTCTGTCCTGGGTGGGTGGTGAACAGGCTTAGGGTTGTTTTCTGTCCTGGGTGGGTGGTGTACAGGCTGCTAGGGTTGTTTTCTGTCCTGGGTGGGTGGTGTACAGGCTTAGGGTTGTTTTCTGTCCTGGGTGGGTGGTGTACAGGCTGGTAGGGTTGCTTTCTGTCCTGGGTGGGTGGTGTACAGGCTTAGGGTTGTTTTCTGTCCTGGGTGGGTGGTGTACAGGCTTAGGGTTTTTTTCTCTCCTGGGTGGGTGGTGTACAGGCTGGTATGGTTTTTTCTGTCCTGGGTGGGTGATGTACAGGCTTAGGGTTGTTTTCTGTCCTGGGTGGGTGGTGTACAGGCTGGTAGGGTTGTTTTCTGTCCTGGGTGGGTGGTGAACAGGCTTAGGGTTGTTTTCTGTCCTAGGTGGGTGGTGTACAGGCTGGTAGGGTTGTTTTCTGTCCTGGGTGGGTGGTGTACAGGCTTAGGGTTGTTTTCTGTCCTGGGTGGGTGGTGTACAGGCTGGTAGGGTTGTTTTCTGTCCTGGGTGGGTGGTGAACAGGCTTAGGGTTGTTTTCTGTCCTGGGTGGGTGGTGTACAGGCTGGTAGGGTTGTTTTCTGTCCTGGGTGGGTGGTGTACAGGCTTAGGGTAGTTTTCTGTCCTGGGTGGGTGGTGTACAGGCTGGTAGGGTTGTTTTCTGTCCTAGGTGGGTGTTGTACATGCTGGTAGGGTTGTTTTCTGTCCTGGGTGTGTGGTGTACAGGCTGGTAGGGTTGTTTTCTGTCCTGGGTGGGTGGTGTACAGGCTTAGGGTTTTTTTCTGTCCTGGGTGGGTGGTGTACATGCTGGTAGGGTTGTTTTCAGTCCTGGTTGGGTGGTGTACAGGCTTAGGGTTGTTTTATGTCCTGGGTGGGTGGTGTAGAGGCTTAGGGTTTTTTTCTGTCCTGGGTGGGTGGTGAACAGGCTTAGGGTTGTTTTCTGTCCTAGGTGGGTGGTGTACATGCTGGTAGGGTTGTTTTCTGTCCTGGGTGTGTGGTGTACAGGCTGGTAGGGTTGTTTTCTGTCCTGGGTGGGTGGTGTACAGGTTTAGGGTTTTTTTCTGTCCTGGGTGGGTGGTGTACATGCTGGTAGGGTTGTTTTCTGTCCTGGGTGGGTGGTGTACAGGCTTAGGGTTGTTGTATGTCCTGGGTGGGTGGTGTAGAGGCTTAGGGTTGTTTTCTGTCCTGGGTGGGTGGTGTACAGGCTTAGGGTTGTTTTCTGTCCTGGGTGGGTGGTGTACAGGCTGGTAGGGTTGTTTTCTGTCCTGGGTGGGTGGTGTACAAGCTTAGGGTTGTTTTCTGTCCTGGGTGGGTGGTGTACAGGCTGGTAGGGATGTTTCCTGTCCTAGGTGGGTGGTGTACAGGCTGGTAGGATTGTTTTCTGTCCTGGGTGGGTGGTGTACAGGCTGGTAGGGTTGTTTTCTGTCCTGGGTGTGTTGTGTACAGGCTTATGGTTGTTTTCTGTCCTGGGTGGGTGGTGTACAGGCTGGTAGGGTTGTTTTCTGTCCTGGGTGGGTGGTGTGCAGGCTGGTAGGGTTGTTTTCTGTCCTGGGTGGGTTTTGTACAGGCTTAGGGTTGTTTTCTGTCCTGGGTGGGTGGTGTGCAGGCTGGTAGGGTTGTTTTCTGTCCTGGGTGGGTGGTGTACATGCTTAGGGTTGTTTTCTGTCCTGGGTGGGTGGTGTACAGGCTTAGGGTTGTTTTCTGTCCTGGGTGGGTGGTGTACAGGCTTAGGGTTGTTTTCTCTCCTGGGTGGGTGGTGTACAGGCTGGGAGGGTTGGTTTCTGTCCTGGGTGGGTGGTGAACTCGCTTAGGGTTGTTTTCTGTCCTGGGTGGGTGGTGTACAGGCTGGTAGGGTTGTTTTCTGTCCTGGGTGGGTGGTGTACAGACTTAGGGTTGCTTTTTGTCCTGGTTGGGGGTTTTACAGGCTGGTAGGGTTGTTTTCTGTCCTGGGTGGGTGGTGTACAGGCTGGTAGGGTTGTTTTCTGTCCTGGGTGTGTGGTGTACATGCTGGTAGGATATTTTTCTCTCCTGGGTGGGTGGTGTACAGGCTTAGGGTTGTTTTCTTTCCTGGGTGGGTGGTGTACAGGCTGGGAGGGTTGGTTTCTGTCCTGGGTGGGTGGTGAACAGGCTTAGGGTTGTTTTCTGTCCTGGGTGGGTGGTGTACAGGCTGGTAGGGTTGTTTTCTGTCCTGGGTGGGTGGTGTACAGGCTTAGGGTTGTTTTCTGTCCTGGGTGGGTGGTGTACAGGCTGGTAGGGTTGCTTTCTGTCCTGGGTGGGTGGTGTACAGGCTTAGGGTTGTTTTCTGTCCTGGGTGGGTGGTGTACAGGCTGGTAGGGATGTTTCCTGTCCTAGGTGGGTGGTGTACAGGCTGGTAGGGTTGTTTTCTGTCCTGGGTGGGTGGTGTACAGGCTTAGGGTTGTTTTCTGTCCTGGGTGGGTGGTGTACAGGCTTAGGGTTTTTTTCTGTCCTGGGTGGGTGGTGTACATGCTGGTAGGGTTGTTTTCAGTCCTGGTTGGGTGGTGTACAGGCTTAGGGTTGTTTTATGTCCTGGGTGGGTGGTGTAGAGGCTTAGGGTTGTTTTCTGTCCTGGGTGGGTGGTGAACAGGCTTAGGGTTGTTTTCTGTCCTAGGTGGGTGGTGTACATGCTGGTAGGGTTGTTTTCTGTCCTGGGTGTGTGGTGTACAGGCTGGTAGGGTTGTTTTCTGTCCTGGGTGGGTGGTGTACAGGTTTAGGGTTTTTTTCTGTCCTGGGTGGGTGGTGTACATGCTGGTAGGGTTGTTTTCTGTCCTGGGTGGGTGGTGTACAGGCTTAGGGTTGTTGTATGTCCTGGGTGGGTGGTGTAGAGGCTTAGGGTTGTTTTCTGTCCTGGGTGGGTGGTGTACAGGCTTAGGGTTGTTTTCTGTCCTGGGTGGGTGGTGTACAGGCTGGTAGGGTTGTTTTCTGTCCTGGGTGGGTGGTGTACAAGCTTAGGGTTGTTTTCTGTCCTGGGTGGGTGGTGTACAGGCTGGTAGGGTTGTTTTCTGTCCTGGGTGGGTGGTGTACAGGCTTAGGGTTGTTTTCTGTCCTGGGTGGGTGGTGTACAGGCTGGTAGGGTTGTTTTCTGTCCTGGGTGGGTGGTGTACAAGCTTAGGGTTGTTTTCTGTCCTGGGTGGGTGGTGTACAGGCTGGTAGGGTTGTTTTCTGTCCTGGGTGGGTGGTGTGCAGGCTGGTAGGGTTGTTTTCTGTCCTGGGTGGGTTTTGTACAGGCTTAGGGTTGTTTTCTGTCCTGGGTGGGTGGTGTGCAGGCTGGTAGGGTTGTTTTCTGTCCTGGGTGGGTGGTGTACAGGCTTATGGTTGTTTTCTGTCCTGGGTGGGTGGTGTACAGGCTTAGGGTTGTTTTCTGTCCTGGGTGGGTGGTGTACAGGCTTAGGGTTGTTTTCTCTCCTGGGTGGGTGGTGTACAGGCTGGGAGGGTTGGTTTCTGTCCTGGGTGGGTGGTGAACTCGCTTAGGGTTGTTTTCTGTCCTGGGTGGGTGGTGTACAGGCTGGTAGGGTTGTTTTCTGTCCTGGGTGGGTGGTGTACAGACTTAGGGTTGCTTTTTGTCCTGGTTGGGGGTTTTACAGGCTGGTAGGGTTGTTTTCTGTCCTGGGTGGGTGGTGTACAGGCTGGTAGGGTTGTTTTCTGTCCTGGGTGTGTGGTGTACATGCTGGTAGGATATTTTTCTCTCCTGGGTGGGTGGTGTACAGGCTTAGGGTTGTTTTCTTTCCTGGGTGGGTGGTGTACAGGCTGGGAGGGTTGGTTTCTGTCCTGGGTGGGTGGTGAACAGGCTTAGGGTTGTTTTCTGTCCTGGGTGGGTGGTGTACAGGCTGCTAGGGTTGTTTTCTGTCCTGGGTGGGTGGTGTACAGGCTTAGGGTTGTTTTCTGTCCTGGGTGGGTGGTGTACAGGCTGGTAGGGTTGCTTTCTGTCCTGGGTGGGTGGTGTACAGGCTTAGGGTTGTTTTCTGTCCTGGGTGGGTGGTGTACAGGCTGGTAGGGATGTTTCCTGTCCTAGGTGGGTGGTGTACAGGCTGGTAGGGTTGTTTTCTGTCCTGGGTGGGTGGTGTACAGGCTGGTAGGGTTGTTTTCTGTCCTGGGTGTGTTGTGTACAGGCTTAGGGTTGTTTTCTGTCCTGGGTGGGTGGTGTACAGGCTTAGGGTTGTTTTCTGTCCTGGGTGGGTGGTGTACAGGCTGGTAGGGTTGTTTTCTGTCCTGGGTGTGTTGTGTACAGGCTTAGGGTTGTTTTCTGTCCTGGGTGGGTGGTGTACAGGCTTAGGGTTGTTTTCTGTCCTGGGTGGGTGGTGTAGAGGCTTAGGGTTTATTTCTGTCCTGGGTGGGTGGTGTACAGGATTAGGGTTGTTTTCTGTCCTGGGTGGGTGGTGTGCAGGCTGGTAGGGTTGTTTTCTGTCCTGTGTGGGTGGTGTACAGTCTTAGGGTTGTTTTCTGTCCTGGGTGGGTGGTGTACAGGCTTAGTGTTGTTTTCTGTCCTGGGTGGGTGGTGTACAGGCTGGTAGGGTTGTTTTCTGTCCTGTGTGGGTGGTGTACAGGCTTAGGGTTGTTTTCTGTCCTGGGTGTGTGGTGTACAGGCTTATGGTTGTTTTCTGTCCTGGGTGGGTGGTGTACAGGCTTAGGGTTGTTTTCTGTCCTGGGTGGGTGGTGTGCAGGCTGGTAGGGTTGTTTTCTGTCCTGGGTGGGTGGTGTGCAGGCTGGTAGGGTTGTTTTCTGTCCTGTGTGGGTGGTGTACAGGCTTAGGGTTGTTTTCTGTCCTGTGTGGGTGGTGTACAGGCTTAGGGTTGTTTTCTGTCCTGGGTGTGTGGTGTACAGGCTTATGGTTGTTTTCTGTCCTGGGTGGGTGGTGTACAGGCTTAGGGTTGTTTTCTGTCCTGGGTGGGTGGTGTGCAGGCTGGTAGGGTTGTTTTCTGTCCTGGGTGGGTGGTGTACAGGCTTAGGGTTGTTTTCTGTCCTGGGTGGGTGGTGTACAGGCTTAGGGTTGTTTTCTCTCCTGGGTGGGTGGTGTACAGGCTGGTAGGGTTGTTTTCTGTCCTGGGTGGGTGGTGTACAGACTTAGGGTTGTTTTTTGTCCTGGTTGGGGGGTGTACAGGCTGGTAGGGTTGTTTTCTGTCCTGGGTGGGTGGTGTACAGGCTGGTAGGGTTGTTTTCTGTCCTGGGTGTGTGGTGTACATGCTGGTAGGGTATTTTTCTCTCCTGGGTGGGTGGTGTACAGGCTTAGGGTTGTTTTCTTTCCTGGTTGGGTGGTGTACAGGCTGGGAGGGTTGGTTTCTGTCCTGGGTGGGGGTTGAACAGGCTTAGGGTTGTTTTCTGTCCTGGGTGGGTGGTGTACAGGCTGCTAGGGTTGTTTTCTGTCCTGGGTGGGTGGTGTACAGGCTTAGGGTTGTTTTCTGTCCTGGGTGGGTGGTGTACAGGCTGGTAGGGTTGCTTTCTGTCCTGGGTGGGTGGTGTACAGGCTTAGGGTTGTTTTCTGTCCTGGGTGGGTGGTGTACAGGCTTAGGGTTTTTTTCTCTCCTTTGTGGGTGGTGTACAGGCTTAGGGTTGTTTTCTGTCCTGGGTGGGTGGTGTACAGGCTGGTAGGGTTGTTTTCTGTCCTGGGTGGGTGGTGTACAGGCTGGTAGGGTTGTTTTCTGTCCTGGGTGGGTGGTGTACAGGCTTAGGGTAGTTTTCTGTCCTGGGTGGGTGGTGTACAGGCTGGTAGGGTTGTTTTCTGTCCTAGGTGGGTGGTGTACATGCTGGTAGGGTTGTTTTCTGTCCTGGGTGTGTGGTGTACAGGCTGGTAGGGTTGTTTTCTGTCCTGGGTGGGTGGTGTACAGGCTTAGGGTTTTTTTCTGTCCTGGGTGGGTGGTGTACATGCTGGTAGGGTTGTTTTCTGTCCTGGGTGGGTGGTGTACAGGCTTAGGGTTGTTTTATGTCCTGGGTGGGTGGTGTAGAGGCTTAGGGTTGTTTTCTGTCCTGGGTGGGTGGTGTACAGGCTTAGGGTTGTTTTCTGTCCTGGGTGGGTGGTGTACAGGCTGGTAGGGTTGTTTTCTGTCCTGGGTTGGTGGTGTAAAGGCTTAGGGTTGTTTTCTGTCCTGGGTGGGTGGTGTACAGGCTGGTAGGGTTGTTTTCTGTCCTGGGTGGGTGGTGTACAGGCTGGTAGGGTTGTTTTCTGTCCTGGGTGGGTGGTGTACAGACTTAGGGTTGTTTTTTGTCCTGGGTGGGGAGTGTACAGGCTGGTAGGGTTGTTTTCTGTCCTGGGTGGGTGGTGTACAGGCTGGTAGGGTTGTTTTCTGTCCTGGGTGTGTGGTGTACATGCTGGTAGGGTTGTTTTCTCTTCTGGGTGGGTGGTGTACAGGCTTAGGGTTGTTTTCTCTCCTGGGTGGGTGGTGTACAGGCTGGTAGTGTTGTTTTCTGTCCTGTGTGGGTGGTGTACAGGCTTAGGGTTGTTTTCTGTCCTGGGTGGGTGGTGTTCAGGCTGGTAGGGTTGTTTTCTGTTCTAGGTGGGTGGTATACAGGCTGGTAGGGTTGCTTTCTGTCCTGGGTGTGTGGTGTACAGGCTGGTAGGGTTGTTTTCTGTCCTGGGTGGGTGGTGTACAGGCTTAGGGTTGTTTTCTGTCCTGGGTGGGTGGTGTACAGGCTGGTAGTGTTGTTTTCTGTCCTGTGTGGGTGGTGTACAGGCTTAGGGTTGTTTTCTGTCCTGGGTGGGTGGTGTTCAGGCTGGTAGGGTTGTTTTCTGTCCTAGGTGGGTGATATACAGGCTGGTAGGGTTGCTTTCTGTCCTGGGTGTGTGGTGTACAGGCTGGTAGGGTTGTTTTCTGTCCTGGGTGGGTGGTGTACAGGCTTAGGGTTGTTTTCTGTCCTGGGTGGGTGGTGTACAGGCTGGTAGGGTTGTTTTCTGTCCTGGGTGGGTGGTGTACAGGCTTAGGGTAGTTTTCTGTCCTGGGTGGGTGGTGTACAGGCTGGTAGGGTTGTTTTCTGTCCTAGGTGGGTGGTGTACAGGCTGGTAGGGTTGTTTTCTGTCCTGGGTGTGTGGTGTACATGCTGATAGGGTTGTTTTCTGTCCTGATTGGGTGGTGTACAGGCTTAGGGTTTTTTTCTGTCCTGGGTGGGTGGTGTACTGGCTGGTAGGGTTGTTTTCTGTCCTGGGTGGATGGTGTACAGGCTGGTAGGGTTGTTTTCTGTCCTGGGTGGGTGGTGTACAGGCTGATAGGGTTGTTTTCTGTCCTGGGTGGGTTGTGTACAGGCTTAGGGTTGGGGATGACTCTGGACCTATACATTGGAGGGACTAGGTGTAGTGTAGCCAACAGGCGAACGGACTGCCTAGTAAACTACCTGTTGGAGCAGACATAAATGGCAATGTGGAAGACTAGGAAACCTAAGATACAGGGAGCGGGGTGTGGTCTCGCCTGACATTGGAGCATGTACACTGCATTCGGAAAGTATTCAGACCCCTTGACTATTTCTACATTTTGTTACGTTACATTCTTATTCTAAAATTGACATTTTTCTCATCAATCTACGCATAATGAATGGAGTCCACCTGTGGTAAATTCAAGTGATTGGACATGATTTGAAAAGGCACACACCTGTCTATATAACGGCCCACAGTTGACAGTGCATGTCAGATCAAAAACCAAGCCATGAGGTCGACGGAATTGTCCATAGAGCTCCAAGACAGGATTGTGTCGAGGCACAGATCTGGGGAAGGTACCAAAACATTTCTGCAGCATTGAAGATCCCCAAGAACACAGTGGCCCCCATCATTCTTAAATGGAAGAAGTTTGAAACATTTTAGAATAAAGCTGTAAGGTAACAAATTCTGGAAAAAGTCAAGGGGTCTGAATACTTTCTGACGTGGGGGGGCTGGTGATCCGTCTGGGTGAGTTTTGTAGGGGTGTGGCGTGTGAGGGGGGCTTGTTTCAAATTTTCTAGCTCTGTTAAAATGAAATAAAGTTTGTGCTTTTAAATGGTGTAACTATTTGGCCAATAAAGGTGTTTTGCAAGTAAAAAGAGTCCCTCTCTTGCCCTCTCTGTCTCTCTCTCTCTCTCTCTCTCTCTCTCTCTCTCTCTCTCTCTCTCTCTCTCTCTCTCTCTCTCTCTGTGCAGCTGTGGTCCATTAATTGGGGTTATTTATACTCCTTTGTTTCTCTATGTACCCATGTTGCCATGTGTTACCATGCACACACAGTACACATGGATTCATTATCTGCAAAGGTCTGGATGGAGGGAGAGATTGAGGGAGGGAGGGAGAGATTTGACGCCTCCTCTCTATTAAGTCTGTGCAGCAAATTGCAGTATTCTAAATCACACCCCCTCACAGAACCATACCACACACGCATACACTCCATAAAGATGTAGACACATGATGTGTGAAGAGCACTCGCTCTGGTCTCAATGGTGCTGTATCTACAGAGATGAATCAGCTCGTCTGATGCTGTTTGTGTGTCTCCGTGTGTCTGTATACACAAGGCCTGCAGATTAATTTAATATTGATGACCAGGCAACTACACACACACTATTATCGGTCTCTAACATGATTCCTTTGAGGAGATAGAAAGAGTCCAGATGTCTAAACATTATTATTGAATGTTCCCACAATATAACATGCGTACATAGTACAGGGTCTTTCTTCTCCTTACAGGCTCTTCTATTCATTGTTTTTGGCGCATTGGTCTCTGTGGGTAATCCACATAATTCATAATCAGAGATTTTGATTTTTTTTTGCATTACAAATGGTTCCCTTATTCCCTATTTAGTGCACCACTTTTGACCAGAGCCTTATATAAGGAATATGGTACCATCTGGGATGCACCACAGCATATTTTTTGCATTATCTCCCAACAGAGTGTGGGTTCTAATTTGGGTGACACAGCAGAACATTTGAAAATGACTTTGAATTAAGAAATGGTGTATATGTGTGTGTATGTACTGTATTCTGTGGCTCAGAGCAAAGGGGTGATTTACTCACCCTGTCTTTACTCTTAAAATGAGACAGGATTCTACAGTATTTTTACAGTAGGAGTGTTAACTAATTTCCTGAACTATGTGTTTGTGTGTGTGCGTGCATGTGTGTGTTCTCTATGATTTGCAGCTTAATTCATTCTCTATGTTAATCCCCTGCAGTTGTAACAGCTCTGCTCAGCACACTGCCTGCTAGCTGTAACCCTAAACAACCATCATAAACTGCTCTTCTGAGTTTAGGGGACAACATTTTGGCTACTGACTGTTGCCTCTTTTTTTCTTGGCACAGGACTGACTCTAGCCTTTTTGGGGTGCCAAGATTTCTGCCCTGTCTTGGTATCCTGTTTGGCCAGTGTGTCAGTAAGGGTTGTAGATTGGTGGAGTTAGTTACCATGAAATAACGTAAGAAGCAGACTACAAGTGGCTGTCCCAAATGGCACCCTATATAGTGCACTAAATAGGGAACTAAATAAACTGCCAAACGACGGCGACATTTTTTGGTCCTGTCTGGACAGGACGTCTTTTTTTGTTCTCTTTCTTTGGTGCATCAAATCTAAACCAAACATATATATGTGTTTCACAAGTTTGGACACCACAGTACAGTACAATAGAGTACAGCAAATAAAAGTAGAGTATTGTACAATACAGTAGAGCACAGTAGCATATAGTAAAGTAAATTATAGTGTACTGTATTGTACCCTACTTTACACTAATCTAGTAAACTAAACTATAATGTACTCTACTGAATTAAAATCTACTGTACTCGACTGCTCTGTACTGTATTATACGCTACTCTACTGAATACAACTTGACTGTCCTATAACATACTGTACTCTACTATACTAAACTGTGCCGTAATGTGATGTTAAAACTGGTGAAACATAGGCTAGACGTCTGTGATTTGTTCAGATTTGGATCAGTTCCTCATCGACCATATTTGTTCTTGTTTGGGGGTGAAGCTCAATAGGGTTAATACCGAGCATGTTTTGCAAGTGCTTGCTTTTTACATTTACATTTTGGTCGTTCAGCAGATGCTCTTATCCAGAGCGACTTACAGTCAGTGCATTCAACTAAGTTCGATCAACAACAGCCTTTTCCTAAATATGTTTATTTTACACTCTATAAGTACTTTCTGAAGAAATATCCTATAAGACAAAAACTTTCTGAGCATTTCATCCTCAAAGTGCCATGACGGTGACCGTATGCCTAAATAAATAGTAGAATAGCCAGGCCTCGGGGGGTACCAATAGCCACCAGTCTAATAAATCCATTTAACTAGAAAAGCCTGGCCTCATTGGACCCCCCCACCCCCCACCCCCCCTCCTTTCATGCCAATATCTTTTGGTTGTGTTTATGAAGGTGTTAGGTAACGTACGAAATGTAAGTATTTGAAAGACATTAACATTGTCATTAGTCTGTTACATAGGCTATATGTAAAAAAGAAGGGAAAAAAACACTAAAGACATATAATTTCAAGTAAAATCAATGTTATTAATGGAGTGCCTTTGTTACCACTATGAAACAAAAAGCAAGTGCGTTGAAACAGAGTAAAACACGTAGAAAATAAGAAAATATCAGCAGCCTAAACCTCAGTATAGGTGCCAAAGCATGCTTGTAAATAGTGAACATCAACACAACATAATGGCATTAAAATGAATATTAGTGTCGATATGATAGCAGTCAGAAATAGTATCATTTTGTCAGTTATTGGACAAATTATTTGTGGCCTCGCTCGTGCTTACGGTATGGTGTGCTGTATTTTATACCATCTATATTGCCTATGCCCATCGGTCATTGCTCAGCGATATATGTATATATTCTTATTCCATCCCTTTACTTAGATTTGTGTGTATTAGGTAGTTGTTGTGGAATTGTTAGATTACTTGTTAGATATTGCTGCACTGTCGGGAATTAGAAGCACAAGCATTTCGCTACACTCGCAATAACATCTGCTAACCATGTGTATATGACCAATAAAGTTTTATTTGATTTGTGTGTGTCTTTACACAACAGTTGGATCTCATTTAGCTGTTATCCCTTGTCCTAACAGTCATCACAAATCTTCATCACTTTCACTTGATGGCAACACTTCCCACAAACAAGTACCGTGCAGCTGAAACCAGTGTTGTGGGTTCTGTTCCTAGTGCATCTGCCCACCTTGCAGCTTCTATTCCCCGGGAACTGTGTGCAATTCTGCTTGCGTAATGGCTCCCATGGAATCTTTGCTGCTGCCTTGGCCCTCATATGTCTGTCACGTAGCCTGTGTGCAAGACTCCTGCTGGTGTTGTTCATGCACTGCTTCCTCCTTTCACCTAGTAGAGCCGTGCCATCTGATCCGAAACATTATCCGACACTCGCTCACCTGCTGCCCGATATGGATCCTTTCCCAGGTATGGAAAGCCGTTCAGCGTAAATCAGAATAATAAACAGAGATGTCGTGATCCATTTCTGCCCCGCCATCTGAGTCGTTTTGAGTCAGATCTTGTAGTAACGCTAATGCAGCACGTGTATCCATTCGTCTTGGTCTTGCCATTGTAAATTATGCACGCTCTCACTCCTACTCCAAGTAGGCCTAGAGTAGACTAATAAGACTGCTTGGATTTGGTGGACTGATATAGGGCAGTGGTTCCAAAACTGTGGGGGGTTGGCAGGGGGGCCACGGGTCTTTTTTTTTTTTTTTTTTTTTAAGGAACTCAGTCCGGCGTTCAACTTACTCTTGAAAGTTGTAATAGTAGAATGCACAAGGTGCCATTTCAAAATTTTGTAGTGCATCATCAGTTTTCCTCTTGTCATGTCAGTCATTGCATACCTCAGAGCTATTTATAACTTTTGAAATGTCCAGCTCAACTAGCCCATGTCAGCTAATGTTTTTTAGCCCATAGATTTTGTATTATTGTTCAAGTCACTCACATTTCACTTGAATACACATTAAATATGGCAAAATGTATAGAATTGCATGAAAGTAAGCTTCAACCTGTAAAATGTTCTCTCCGCCAACAAGAGGGTTGTGAACAGTTTGTCATGAAATGTGCTTGTACCCATAGAAATATACGTGTTGCGCTAAATAGACATGGTGGAAGAGGGGCCTGACTGAAAAGGTTTGGGAACCCCTGATATAGGGTACACCGTTTTGAGATTCTAATTAGAATAGATTAATAGAATATAATGTCCCGTCCTGTTCTTCATTCACAATTGGTGATTATATAATTCTGTATCGTTTGCTTCCCCTCACTCATCAACTCACCCATTCTCCCATTTTCTTCCCCATCATACTATACTTGATTTATTTAATCTGTTATATGTGTAAAATTAGTTTCGGTATAGTTTAGGTTCAGTTTCGAGGTGATTATTGGAGTGATTATCAACTGGGCATGTCACATTCAACTATCAGAGAATGAGTGGAGCAGGCAGGGGGAAAACCACACAAAAATGACATGCACTCCTAAAATTGGTTATAACTCCAGTTCTGTATGTGATATTAAGATTCTAACAATGACAGTGTGTCATATAGACTTATTTAGGAAAAGTCGAGGACGAAAGGGACATGACTTTAAAAATGGCAGAGTAAATCAAGTCAAATCACATTTTATTGGTCGCATACATATATTTACAAGATGTTATTGCAGGTGTAGCGAAATGCTTGTAGCTGTTACATTTGTTTTGAGTCATTATGTTGCTCTAGTGTTAATATAGACAATCACAAATAAATTGCTTTATTTAGGTTAGGAAGGTCGTAAAAACATGATAGAAGGCAATTTATTTCAAAAGAACAGAATAGCATGTTTTAAGTTGAATTTATCTGCTTAATAGCCAAGGCTGGCAATTACATCTGCATTCCTACAAATCAGCTGGGCTAGACAATCTGGACCCTTTCTTCCTAAAATTATCCGCAGCCATTGTTGCAACCCCTATGACTAGTCTGTTCAACCTCTCTTTCGTATCGTCTGAGATTCCTAAAGATTGTTAAGTGGTCATCCCCCTCTTCAAAGGGGGAGACACTCTAGACCCTGTTAAACTGTTACAGACCTATATCCATACTGCCCTGCCTTTCTCAAGTCTTTGAAAGCCAAGTGAACAAACAGATCACCGACCATTTCAAATCCCACCGTTCCTTCTCCACTATGCAATCTGGTTTCCGAGCTGGTCACAGGTGCACCTCAGCCACACTCAAGGTCCTAAACGATATCATAACCGCCATCGATAAAAGAAAGTACTGTGCAGCCATCTTCATCTACCTGGCCAAGGCTTTCGACTCTGTCAATCACTGCATTTTTATCAGCAGACTCAACAGCCTTGGTTTCTCAAATGACTGCTTCGTCTGGTTCACAAACTACTTCTCAGGTAGTTCAGTGTGTCAAATCGGAGGGGCTGTTGTTCGGACCTCTGGCAGTCTCTATGGGGGTGCCAGAGGGTTCAATTCTCGAGCCAACTCTTTTCTCTGTATATACAGTTGAAATCGGAAGTTTACATAAACCTTAGCCAATTACATTTAATCTCAGTTTTTCTCAATTCCTGACATTTTAAATCTAGTAAAAATGTCTTAGGTCAGTTAGGATCACCACTTTATTTTAAGAATGTGAAATGTCAGAATAATAGTAGAGAATTCTTTCATCACATTCCCAGTGGGTCTGAAGTTTACATACACTCAATTAGTATTTGTTAGCATTGCCTTTAAATTGTTTAACTTGGGTCAAACGTTTTAGGTAGCATTCCACAAGCTTCCCACAATAAGTTGGGTGACTTTTGGCCCATTCTTCCTGACAGAGCTGGTGTAACTGAGTCAGGTTTATAGGCCTTCTTGTTTGCACACGCTTTTTCAGTTCTGCCCACAAATGTTGTATAGGATTGAGGTCAGGACTTTGTGATGGCCACTCCAATACCTTGACTTTGTTGTCCTTAATAAGCCATTTTGCCACAACTTTGGAAGTATGTTTAGAGTCATTGTCCATTTGGAGCAGTGGCCATCACAAAGTGGTTTTGGAGCAGTGGCTTCTTCCTTGCTGAGCGGCCTTTCCGGTTATGTCGATGCAGGACTCGTTTTACTGTGTTTATAGATATTTTTGTACCTGTTTCCTCCAGCATCTTCACAAGGTCCTTTGCTGTTGTTCTGGGATTGATTTGTACTTTTCGAACCAAACTACGTTCATCTCTAGGAGACAGAACTCGTCTCTTTCCTGAGCGGTATGACGTCTGCATGGTCCCATGGTGTTTATACCTGCGTATTATTGTTTGTACAGATGAACGTGGTACCTGCAGCTGTTTGGAAATTTCTCCCAAGGATGAACAAGACTTGTGTAGTTCTACAATTTATTTTCTGAGGCCTTAGCTGATTTCTTTTGATTTTCCCATGATGTCAAGCAAAGAGGCACTGAGTTTGAAGGTAGTCCTTGATATACATCCAGAGATACACCTCCAATTGTCTCAAATGATGTCAATTAGCCTATCAGAAGCTTCTAAAGCCATGACATAATTTTCTGGAATTTTCCAAGCTGTTTTAAAGGCACAGTCAACTTAGTGTATGTAAACTTCTGACCCACTGGAATTGTGATACGGTGAATTATAAGTGAAATAATTGTCAGAAAAATTGCTTGTGCCATGCACAAAGTAGATGTCCTAACCGACTTGCCAAAACTATAGTTTGTTAACAAGAAATGTGTGGAGTGGTTGAAAAACGAGTTTTAATGACTCCAACCTATGTGTATGTAAACTTCTGGCTTCAACTGTATCAATGATGTCGCTCTTGCTGCGGGTGATTCTTTGATCCACCTCTACGCAGACAACACCATTCTGTATACATTTGGCCCTTGTTTGGACACTATGATAGCAAACCTCCAAATGAGCTTCAACGGAATACAACACTCCTTCCGTGGCCGCCAACTGCTCTTAAATGCTAGTAAAACGAAATGCATGCTCTTCAACCGATCGCTGCCCGCCCGACTAGCATCACTACTCTGGACGGTTCCGACTTAGAATATGTGGACAACCATAAATACCTAGGTGTCTGGTTAGACTGTAAACTCTCCTTCCAGGCTCACATTAAGCTTCTCCAATCCAAAGTTAAATCTAGAATCGGCTTCCTATTTCGCAACAAAGCCTCCTTCACTCATGCTGCCAAACTCTCCCTCGTAAAACTGACTATCCTACCGATCCTTGACTTCGGCGATGTCATTTACAAATTAGCCTCCAACTCTCTACTCAGCAAATTGGATGCAGTCTTTCACAGTGCCATCCGTTTTGTCACCAAAGCCCCATATACTACCCACCACTGCGACCTATATGCTCTCGTTAGCTGGTCCTTGCTTCATATTTGCCGCTAACCCCACTGGCTCCAGGTCATCTATAAGTCTTTGCTAGGTATATCTCCGCCTTATCTCAGTTCACTGGTCACCATAGCAACAACCACCGTAGCACGCGCTCCAGCAGGTATTTCACTGGTCATCCCCAAAGCCAACACCTCTTTGGCCGCCTTTCCTTCCAGTTCTCTGCTGCCAATGACTGGAACAAATTGCAAAAATCACATAATTTGTAGACTTATCTCCCTCACTAACTTTAAGCGTCAGCTGTCAGAGCAGCTTACCGATCGCTGCAGCTGTACACAGCCCATCTGTAAATAACCCATCCAACCAACTACCTACCTCATCCCCGTATTTGTTTTTGTTTTTCTGCTCTTTTCCACACCAGTATTTCTACTTGCACATCCTCATCTGCACATATCACTCTAGTGTAAATTGCTAAATTGTAATTACTTCGCAACTATTGGCCTATGTATTGCCTTACCTCCTTACTTTATTTGCATGCACTGTATAAAGATTTTTATTTTGTGTTATTGACTAAATGTTTGTTTATCCCATGTGTAACTCTGTGTTGTTGTTTTTGTCGCACTGCTTTGCTGTATTGCTGTAAATGAGAACTTGTTCTCAACTGGCCTACCTGGTTAAATAAAAAAAAGGCTATGGCTGTGCCATGCCAATGAAATCAACTTGTTTGTTTAGCAGACATCACAGGTCCTGCCTTACCACAGTCAACACACATATTTTACAGTAAGAATATAATGGAATATCCCAAGTGGATTTAGCTAATTCTCACCAGTAGCCTACTAACATGAGGAATGCATGGTGCCATGGTTATTCTAGGAAAAAGTTACTGTATATTTTGAAACAGAGACCATCTGCACGATTTGTATTGTTGTTTGGCAAAAATAGCTTATTCGAAATCTTGGAATCGTCTCTTTCTGATAGTGTATAGTAATCAAAATGTCTGGACTGCATGGGCCTCTCTTGGATGATATGGAAGAAGTGCTATTTGGTAAGCTCCTTGCTGCTTTGTCAATGCATGCTGTTAATGCACACTGCGTTGTAAGGTTCTGTATTTATTTTATTAGTCAACCTTGTGATCTGTTTTGCTGTGTTCTTGAACGTAGCCCTGTTTTTTGGTGTTCTTGAACGTAGCCCTGTATTTCATTTTTGGTCATTGATTTCACCTGTGTTAGTTACTCACCTGGTCTCATCAGCTCCTTATTTAGTACAGTTCGTTCTGTTTGTGCCTAGGTGAGGTATTGTTCGTTGACTCTATTAAGCCTTCCCCGAGCTCGTTTGTGAAGACCAGTTAGCCTTCAGTCCTAGTTTTGATTCACCTGCCTGTTTGCCTACCTGTGTATGACCATTGCCTGCCTGTGACCACGATCCCTGCCTTCCGCGAAGGCGAAATAAACACCTGCCTCGCTCTGCACGTGAATCTACACCTTTTTCACCCTGAGTATTCATTACATGTGCAGGTCATCAGTCTCTTCATTCTCAATTTGACAATTGATAATAAGCAGACTATTGTCAATTTAATCTCATCTTTAGGCCACATCTATTGTTATATGTGTGAAATTAGTTTCAATATAGTATCGGTGTAGTTCACAGTGAGAAAATACAATCATCTTATTTTTGTATTTACAGTCTATGCGCTTCTGGATCAAATAATTATTTTTTGACTGATTACAATTTGCATTTGGTGTCCTGAGGTCTCTTATGACCTATTTTAACACAATAAATGCATTCATTTAGCAATATATTACTTATTATGTAATATTTATACAATTTGAAATATCAATGGTCAGAATGACCGTCATGGCCATTCTAATAGTTATGGAATTCCGGAGTGTTAACAAAGAGCTGCAGTCAATTTTATAATGGGTGGCAAGTAATAAACTAGTCCTGAATATATGAAATCCAAAAGCCTTATATTTGAGAGAAATTTGCCAAACCCTAAACCACATCAAAATCTTATAGGGGCCGATCCGGACATAGGAATTTATGCCTTTCCTACGCACTTCTCAGTATTTGTTGTGCAGACTTGTCTTATTCAGTCACTTATTGCGCTCTGAATAAATTTCATTCAACTGCTGAAAACCCTCCCACTTCTTGGCCTACAGATTTTCTCGTTAAGTTTTCATGCAATGGGGTTTTCACTACATTTATCTTAAGTGATCCCTTTAAATACGGTGCACCTGAAAAATAATAAAATAAAGCAATCTGTGCATATTCGTCTCTGTTTCTGCACCAACTGGTAGATTTAAAAATACTCTTGTAGATTATTCAGGCACATTTTATAGTTAGGAAAGTACATATTAATCATTTTTTTAAACTGTTTGGAGAGCCTTTTTTACGCATGAAATACTTTATATTGATGAATAAAAAATACAGTGGTTTGATTCATTCCGAAAGTTGTCATATTTAAGTTCGATCCATGAACTATTGGAAGGTGGAAAACAAGTGTACAATAGGGGTTGAACAATAATCCTATAAATCTACCCTAATTCTCACTAATCATGGAACTGTAGTCATCGTGAACCATGTGCCAGGCTCCAGATTTAACCTGCTACGTGTGGTCTGAGTTCCAAAATTATTAAAATATGCTACACGTCCTAAATTTAATGCACAACATTAGTCTATTATGATCCACTAATGATAGAAACCCTAAGGAACAATTTACAAGGAAGTAACAGAAGAAAGAAAGATAAACGGAATGGAATGATACATTTATTTTTGCATGTACTGATGGTGGCTCCCAATAGTAGCTAATATTAAGAACAAATTCTTATTTACAATGAAGGCCAACCAAAACCGGACGACACTGGGCCAATTGTGTGCCGCCCTATGGGACTCCCAATCACGGCCGGTTGTGATACAGCCTGGATTATAAAGGGCATACATCTATTCGGCAGGCTACAGAAGTTTATAGTTTGGGTCTCCATGCAAATTATGACGGCACACAATTATTATTCTGTTAAACGGCACAGCTACTTATGTCCTATTTCACTGTGGAAATGAAGCCGCAATACATGTCATGTTGATATGATTTTCAGTTTGCTTCCATACGGCTGGTTTCACATTTGTCTCCAGGGATCATAACGAAAAATAATCCTAAACAATTGCTATGTTTCCTTGCGGTAAAGTTGGTACAATTATTAGGGAGTTAAGTGAAGGTCAGAATATGGTGTATCTGTAATCACACCGCTGCCACTTCCTTTATTCGAGCTACAACTTCAAATGGATAGTGGGTGAATAGCATACTATTTTTAAGCTTACGTTCAAGGTCAGAATACACAGAGAGAAAAGTGCCTAAAAAGCGAATTACGTTCCTTTTACGCGTGCTTAACTCGGGTCAGAATCTGGGCCTTCATGAATAATGTGGCAATTGAACACGTTTAGTAGACTAAACTGCTTCTTGTAACCCTAGATTGCAAATTGACATTGTGCCGCAAAAAAAAAGAACATAAACAAATTACAGTTGAGGCAAAACAGAGGAGCACATCTGTCCCTTAAATGTACACTGAGGGCTAATATCAATAACATGAATGTCAATCTCTCCTGGGTCAAAGTAGAGGAGAGATTGACTAAATCATTTGTCTTTGTGAGAGGTATTGACGTGTTGAAAGCTGTCAAACAGCTAACCCACGGCTCAGACACCCATACATACCCCACAAGACATGCTACCAGGGGTCTCTTCACAGTCCACAAGTCCTGAACAGACTCACAGTACTAATAGAGCCATGACTACATCAAGTTTCTCAAGCGAGCAGTAAAATCAGATTTAAAAACAGATAAAACCACACCTCACAGTAAAATCAGATTTAAAAACAGATAAAACCACACCTCACGGCACAACGCAGACTGTGAAGAGACGGATGCATGGCCACAAACACACACACACAAGCATACGCACGCACACACAAACACATTTTATATTGTAACTTTTTTATATTAGAGCAATAATGTTGAGTATGATGTATTGTTTTATTTAGGATTTAGGCTGGACCCCAGGAAGAGAAGGATCCTAATAAATATGAAATACTAAATCTCTAACGAGTGTGCTGAGAGTCTGAAAGCAAGTACTGGGAGTGAGTGTTTTAATACAACACAAACAAATCACCAAGATGAAACAGAGTCAGAAACAATAACGCCTTGGGAAGGAACCGAAGGGAGTGACATATATATATATATATATATATATATAGGGAAGGTAATCAGGGAAGTGATGGAGTCTAGGTGAGTCTGATGACGTGCAGGTGCGTGTAACGATGGTGACAGGTATGCTCCATAATGAGGAGGAATAGGCTTTGGGGGTGACCAGTAAAATATACCTGCAGGAGCGGGTGCTACGGGTAGGTGCTGCTATGGTGACCAGTCAGCTGAGATAAGGTGGGGCTCTACTTAGCAAAGACTTATAGATGACCTGGAGCCAGTGGGTTTGACGACGAATATGAAGCGAGGGCCAACCAACGAGAGCATACAGGTCGCAGTGGTGGGTAGTATATGGGGCTTTAGTGACAAAACAGATGGCACTGTGATATACTGCATCCAATTTGCTGAGTAGAGTGTTGAAGGCTATTTTGGAAATGACATCGCCGAAGTCAAGGATCGGTAGGATAGTCAGTTTTACGAGGGTATGTTTGGCAGCATGAGTGAAGGATGCTTTGTTGCAAAATAGGAAGCTAATTCTACATTTAATTTTGGATTGGAGATGCTTAATGTGATTCTGGAAGGAGATTTAGAGTCTAGCCAGACACCTAGGTATTTGTAATTCTAAGTCAGAACCGTCCAGAGTAGTGATGCTGGACAGGCGGGCAGGTGCGGGCAGCGATCGTTTGAAGAGCATGCATTTAGTTTTACTAGCGTTTTAAGAGCAGTTGGAGGCCACGGAAGGAGAGTTGTATGGCATTGAAGCTCATCTGGAGGTTAGTTTACACAATGTCCAAAGAAGGGCCAGCTGTATACAGAATGGTGTCGTCTGCATAGAGGTGGATCAGAGAATCACCAGCAGCAAGAGCGACATCATTGATGATTACAGATTAAATAGTTGGCCCGAGAATTTGACCCTGTGGCACCTGCCAGAGGTCTGGACAACAGGCTCTCTAATTTGACACACTGAACTCTATCTGAGAAGTAGTTGGTGAACCAGGCGAGGCAGTCATTTGAGAAACCAAGGCTGTTGAGTCTGTCGATAAGAATGTTGTGATTGACAGAGTCGAAAGCCTTGGCCAGGTAGATGAATATGGCTGCACAGTACTTTCTTTTATCGATGGCGGTTATGATATCGTTTAGGACCTTGAGCGTGGCTGAGGTGCACCCATGACCAGCTCGGAAACCAGATTGCATAGTGGAGAAGGTACTGTGGTATTTTGAAATGTTTGGTGATCTTTTTTTTCACTTGGCTTTCGAAGACCTTAGAAAGCCAAGTGAAAACAAACCATTTCTGTATGGACCTCCCTTTTTGCACTGGCATATTGTCATGCTGAAACAGGAACGGGCCTTCCCCAAACTGTTGCAACAAAATTGGAAGCACAGAATCGTCTGGAGTATGTCATTGAATGCTGTAGCTTTAATATTTCGCTTTACTGGAACTAAGGGGCCTAGCCCTAACCATGAAAGACAGCCCCATGCCATTATTCCACTCTTCCACCAAACTTTACAGTTGGCGCTATATGCATTGGGGCAGGTAGCGTTCTCCTGGCATCCGCCAAAATGCAGATTGGTCCGTCTTAATACCAGCTGGTGAAGCGTGATTCATCACTCCAGAGAATGCGTTTCCACTGCTCCATTGATGTGAGCTTTACACCACTCCAGCCATAGTGTATATTATCATTTTACCAGCTACAAGTACTGATGTACTGACTGAGTAGTGGTGGTACAGTAGATTTGGGGAAGAAAAACGATTGACAGATTGGCTGGGCTCTCTAACCCTGTTCCTGGAGAGCTAGCTAGTTTTCGCTTCAACCCAAATTTGGCACACACGATTCTATAAATTAGCTGGTTGATAAGCTGAATAAGGTTATTTATAACTGGGGTTGGAGCGAAAACCTACTGAAGGGTAGCTCTCCAGGAACAGGGTTGGAGAGGCCTGGATTAGAGTAATTTAGCCTACTGTATGAGCTGGGGAGTGGAATGAACTTGCCCCTAAATGCTGATCTTGGGTCAGTTTTGCATTTTGCCCACTAATGGTTAAGGTTAGGATTGGGGGAGGGGATGCCGATCCTATATCTTTATATAGGGGAAATTTCACCCTGGCATGCATGATAAGTGTATAAATATAATGCTCCTAGAATGCCCTGTTTGCCTGGTAAAGAGGAGTGTTGAATGGAAAAAATGAACACACCCCTTTACCCTAGTTATCTCCAGAACATTTCTCCCCACCAATGACTTTTATTGTTTTATTAACTCTGCTCTGGCTCTGATAGTGGCCAATAATATTTTTAACAGCTCATGCTGATTTCATAAAAAATAGAAAATGTACTGCATACTGTTTTTGATCCATGTTTTAGATGATGCTCTTGCCTGTGGAAAATGTACACTCACATAACACACGCTCGCATGCACGTGCAAGCATGCGCGTACACACAGACACAGCTGGTTGTTATTAGCATTATGTTTTATCTAGCTGGCTAAATACATCTCACCCGAGTTTGAAGTTTTTTGTCACTCTTGTTCGTTTCTGGCAACACACACACACACACACACACACACACACACACACACACACACACACACACACACACACACACACACACACACACACACACACACACACACACACACACACACACACACACACACACACACACACACAGATGGTGCTCTTCTCTATTATGGTTCTCTGTAATGGTAATTCTCCCTGCAGGTACTCTGGCATAAAACAATAACTCAGCCATCAGTGGGAGGGAGGAAGGGCTGGTGTTGTGTGTGTATTCATTTTACTTCTTGGTCGAGCCCACATACAGTGAGGGGAAAAAAGTATTTGATCCCCTGCTGATTTTATCAGTCTCTCGGTCCCAGCTTTGATGCATCTGTACTGACCTCGTCTTCTGAATGGATGGTAGCAGGGTGAACAGGCAGTGGCTTGGGTGGTTGTTGTCCTTAATGATCTTTTTGGCCTTCCTGTGACATCGGGTGCTGTAGGTGTCCTGGAGGGCAGGTAGTTTGTCCCCGGTGATTCGTTGTGCAGACTGCACCACCCTCTGGAGAGCCTTGCGGTTGTGTGTGGTGCAGGCGGTGATGCAGTCCGACAGGATGCTTTCAATTGTGCATCTGTAAAAGTTTGTGAGGGTTATAGGTGACAAGTCAAATTTCTTCAGCCTCCTGAGGTTGAAGAGGCACTGTTCCGCCTTCTTCACCACACTGTCTGTGTGGGCGGATAATTTCAGTTTGTCCGTGATGTGTACACCGAGGATCTTAAAACTTTTCACCTTCCCCACTGCTTTCCCATCGATGTGGACGGGACAGCAGTTTCCTGAAGTCCACAATCATCTTTGTTTTGTTGACGTTGAGTAAGGGGTTGTTTTGCTGACACCACACTCCGAGTGCCCTCAACTCCTCCCCGTAGGCTGTCTTGTCGTTGTTGGTAATCAAGCCTACTACAGGGAGTACAGGAGGGGGCTGAGCACGCACCCGTGTGGGGCCCCAGTCTTGAGGATCAGTGAAGTGAAGATATTGTTTCCTACCTTCACCAACTGGGGGCAACCCATCAGGAAGTCCAGGACCCAATTGCACAGGGCGGGGTTGATACACAGGGCCTCTAGCTATATGATGAGCTTGGAGTGTACAATGGTGTTAAATGCTGAACTATAGTCAATGAAGAGCATTCTTACATAGGTATTCCTCTTGTCCAGATGGGATAGGGCAGTGTGCAGTGTAATGGTGATTGCATCGTCTGTGGACCTATTGGGGAGGTAAGCAAATTGAAGTGGGTTAAGGGTGACAGGTAAGGTGAAGGTGATATGATCCTTGACTAGCCTCTCAAAGCACTTCATGATGACAGAGGTGAGTGCTACGGGGGGATAGTCATTTAGTTCAGTTACCTTTTCCTTCTTCGGTACAGGAACAATGGTGGACATTTTGAAGCATGTGGGGACAGCACACTGGGATAGGGAGAGATTGAATATGTCCATGAACACACCAGCCAGCTGGTCTGCTGATGCTCTGAGGATGCGGCTAGGGATGCTGTTTGGGCCGACAGCCTTGTGAAGGTTAACATGTTTAAATGTCTTACTCACGTCGGCCACGGAGAAGGAGAGCCCACAGTCCTTGGTAGCACTGTATTATCGTCAAAGCAGGCAAGGAAGGTGTTTAGTTTGTCTGGAAGCAAGACTTCGGTGTCCGTGACGTGGCTGTAGTCACGTCTGAGGCTACCCTTTTGTGTGTAGGCCTATGTGTCCTACCAGGTGTAGATGGGACGGACTGTCCCCCCCCCCAGGTCTCATCTTCTCCAATGTCTAAACCAGACTCTGAACCAGCAGGCCAGGCCCAGGGATGGACTGGGACCAGAAAATGGCCCAGGAATTTCTAACACACTGTCCCATTTTTGTCCTTGAAGATCCTATTATTAACCAAATTATGATGATTATGTGCTAAAAGCAAATGTTTTAGATGGGCCCAACGGACTAAAGATTCACCGGCCCATCTGGCATTTGCCCGAACTGCCCTTGGGATGATAATACTCTTATATCTTCAGTGGGCAGCTGAGCTGATTGAATTTCCCTCTTATTTGGGTATTTCTGGAATTAAATCATTCCATATATCTATGAACACCTCAGATTAGAGCTCCAACTTGTTCCCTCTAAGAAAATAACCTTTTATCACCCTGACGTCATTGTCATATCACCTTTGATAATGACAAACCTGTGTGCGCGTAACCTATCGTGCCGTATCTCTCTCTTCTCTCTTTCTCACGCTGGGTGACTATAATGATTGGCTTGAAATTAGTTTTAGAACAAAGAGGCATTCCATTCTTCATTGTGTGTCTGCCTAAATCTGTGTGCGCTTGTCTATTTTTTAAAAATTTGTGTGTGTCTCATTCTGTGAGGGTGTAACGCTCTCCATTGTTTGTCTGTCTCCACCTCTCATTGTGTGGCATCTCTGTTCCCCAGATCTGTGTAATTGTTTCAAGTGCTGAGGAACATGGTCTTTAGAGAGACACAGAACACAATATGAACAGACCCTTCTAGACTGTAATAAAGAAAGAGAGTAGAGAGGCTCAACACAGACCTCTCAATGAACGATTAAATCCCCCTTTTACTCTGTTTTCCTTACTGCTGTTTCTCTTTTCCTGGACTGCTGGTTGAGAGAATGCCAAGCGTGTGCAAAGCTGTCATCAAGGCAAAGGGTGGCTATTTGAAATATGTTTTGATTTGTTTGACACTATTTTGGTTACTACATGATTCCATATGTGTTATTTCATAGTTTTGATGTCAAATCAAATCAAATTGTATTAGTCACATGCGCAGAATACAAGTGAATACAATGAAATGCTTACTTTACAAGCCCCTAACCAACAATGCAGTTTAAAAAATATGAATAAGAATAAGAAATAAAAGTAACAAGTAGTTAAAGAGCAGCAGTAAAATAACAATAGCGAGACTATATACAGGGGGTACCGGTACAGAGTCAATGTGTGGAGGCACCCACTCAGTCTGTCTTTCCAGGCCTCCTGGTAGTTTGACAGGAGATGGCAGTTTGACATCAAATTGTGAGCATTTCTTTTGGGAAAAAAATATTATGGGTGATGTTTTACTCACTCCAAAAGCTATTTTACATGGGAATCAGAAGGACTGTTTGGGATCTTAAAGGCTTTTATAAGCCAAATAATTATCATCCTGTGCAAAAACACTGATTTAGACCAGCCCACTAGCCTAAAGATGGAAAACTGCCCGTGGCGTTTCTGTGCTGAGGACAGAGAAGAGATGGCTAATGTGCGTTTATGCCCAAACTCCCTTTATGTTACGCAACATAGCATAACACATTGGAATACTACATTCTTACTTTCTGTTACATACCGTTACTCTGCTGGAAGAAGGCATATTGAAACACATTGTATGCACAATTTACATTGTAATCTGTATGAGTTGTTTCTGTGACTTCTGTAAGTATGTTTTTGAAGTGTATCCATGGTGCAACTTATATCACGTGAGACATCAACTTTAATATATATATTTTTTATGGGCCGTGCTTTGTGTGGGTGTCCTCTCCCCTCCTCATCACTTCTCTGATATAAAAGTACTCAAAGTAAAAGATGAATAGAGGGATGGATAGTCAAGAAGTAAACGAACGGAAATATATAACACTGTGAAACACAGCACATGCAGGCGCTGAATATCTTGTTGCCATGGAAATTGTTTTGTTAGGCGATGTGACACAGTTAGGAAATGTGCACAGCACTCCGTTAAGATATGATATGCTGTATGTAGGATAGCTCTGTCTCACTCGATACCCATCTGTCTCTCTGTATCTCTCTCACTTGTACTTTCTCTATAACTCTTTCCATTTCTTTCTCTGTATTTCTTTCTTTTTCTTTATCTCTCTTGTGTCTCTTCCTTTCTTGCTCTCATTATTTCTCTTCTTTCTCTTCCTCTTTTTCTTCCTCTTTCTCTTTATCTGTCCTCTCCCTATAAGTGAGGCAGTATGATAGCACAGATCATCGTTGATGGAGAACACTATACAGGCTTTATGTAAAGGCTTATATGAAGGTGGCATGAAAACAGAGCATGGAAAGATGTTCTCTTGATTCTGTTCGGTTTCATCCCCCCCTGTTCCACTAACGGAGGGGAATATATAGAGAGAGAGAGACAGAGAGAAGGGTGAGCGTTAAGAATTTTGAAGAGGAGAAAATTGGAGAAGATGAGAGAGAGGAGAGCGGCACAAGAGAAGAAAGAGGACAGCTGGAGTGGGTGGAAAGGTGGAGTGCAAAGAGAAGAGGAGGAGAGTGAGGGAAAGGTGGAGGTGTGTGAGATGAAGTGGGAGTAGAGAAGGAGAATGTGGGAGCCAATCTTCTCTATGCTGAGAGAGGGAAGAGGAGGATGAGAAGAAGAGAGAGTCAGTTGTGTCTTCTCTTCTGTTCTCTTCGCCAACTTTGAAAAGCAGCTCCTCTGCTAAACCACAGCCCCAGGACATGACAATTTGAATAAAAGTCTCTAACGCTTCACCCAATACCTGGTGTGTGTGTGTGTGTGTGTGTGTGTGTGTGTGTGTGTGTGTGTGTGTGTGTGTGTGTGTGTGTGTGTGTGTGTGTGTGTGTGTGTGTGTGTGTGTGTGTGTGTGTGTGTGTGTGTGTGTGTGTGTGTGTGTGTGTGTGTGTGTGTGTGTGTGTGAGTGTGTGTGAGCGCATGTAAGTCCACTGTGTGTGGGATAGTAGGAAGGCAGTGGTCTGGCGGAAAACAGTGACACCTCCCTTGGAGGTCTGAAGAATCTTGTATTGCAAAAACAGTTTGAATGGTCCACTGGGACAAGATTTTTATTGGATGTTACACTTCAAGAACCCTCCCCCACACGCCCGTAGAAGGGGTGCTTTGTGTTATAATTTATGTGTCACTGTTTTCCGTCCTGGTATGTGTTGCCTATGCTAGTTATCAAGTGTGGCCGACAGTCTGCAATTTTATATTTATTGAAATTGAAAGTGGATTTAAGCTGGGAAAATCAAACATCACAACATGTTCTTAACCGCTCTGGTGACAAACACACTTTTTTCCTTGTCTCCATTCGTCCACATGGCTGTACTTTACTACCACCAAACATATCATGAAGATTGGACATTATTTTGTTTTTGTAACAACCCAAAAAACAGAGGCAATGGGAGAACCTATTCATGTAAATAAATAAATGTTTTAAATACAGCTAGGAGGCTAACTCAACTGAGCTGCTAAACTTTAGACACTGTTTAGCTAAGTGACTGTGTATTTGTATTTATTAGGTAGCAGCTACTCTTCTTGGGGTCCAAATACATTAAGGCACGTTGCATCCCAAAAAACTAAAGATAAAACAGTACATCATATAACATTATTACACCACTACATACAGTGCCTTGCGAAAGTATTCGGCCCCCTTGAACTTTGCGACCTTTTGCCACATTTCAGGCTTCAAACATAAAGATATAAAACTGTATTTTTTTGTGAAGAATCAACAACAAGTGGGACACAATCATGAAGTGGAACGACATTTATTGGATATTTCAAACTTTTTTAACAAATCAAAAACTGAAAAATTGGGCGTGCAAAATTATTCAGCCCCTTTACTTTCAGTGCAGCAAACTCTCTCCAGAAGTTCAGTGAGGATCTCTGAATGATCCAATGTTGACCTAAATGACTAATGATGATAAATACAATCCACCTGTGTGTAATCAAGTCTCCGTATAAATGCACCTGCACTGTGATAGTCTCAGAGGTCCGTTAAAAGCGCAGAGAGCATCATGAAGAACAAGGAACACACCAGGCAGGTCCGAGATACTGTTGTGAAGAAGTTTAAAGCCGGATTTGGATACAAAAAGATTTCCCAAGCTTTAAACATCCCAAGGAGCACTGTGCAAGCGATAATATTGAAATGGAAGGAGTATCAGACCACTGCAAATCTACCAAGACCTGGCCGTCCCTCTAAACTTTCAGCTCATACAAGGAGAAGACTGATCAGAGATGCAGCCAAGAGGCCCATGATCACTCTGGATGAACTGCAGAGATCTACAGCTGAGGTGGGAGACTCTGTCCATAGGACAACAATCAGTCGTATATTGCACAAATCTGGCCTTTATGGAAGAGTGGCAAGAAGAAAGCCATTTCTTAAAGATATCCATAAAAAGTGTCGTTTAAAGTTTGCCACAAGCCACCTGGGAGACACACCAAACATGTGGAAGAAGGTGCTCTGGTCAGATGAAACCAAAATTGAACTTTTTGGCAACAAAAACGTTATGTTTGGCGTAAAAGCAACACAGCTCATCACCCTGAACACACCATCCCCACTGTCAAACATGGTGGTGGCAGCATCATGGTTTGGGCCTGCTTTTCTTCAGCAGGGACAGGGAAGATGGTTAAAATTGATGGGAAGATGGATGGAGCCAAATACAGGACCATTCTGGAAGAAAACCTGATGGAGTCTGCAAAAGACATGAGACTGGGAAGGAGATTTGTCTTCCAACAAGACAATGATCCAAAACATAAAGCAAAATCTACAATGGAATGGTTCAAAAATAAACATATCCAGGTGTTAGAATGGCCAAGTCAAAGTCCAGACCTGAATCCAATCGAGAATCTGTGGAAAAAACTGAAAACTGCTGTTCACAAATGCTCTCCATCCAACCTCACTGAGCTCGAGCTGTTTTGCAAGGAGGAATGGGAAAAAATGTCAGTCTCTAGATGTGCAAAACTGATAGAGACATACCCCAAGCGACTTACAGCTGTAATCGCAGCAAAAGGTGGCGCTACAAAGTATTAACTTAAGGGGGCTGAATAATTTTGCACGCCCAATTTTTCAGTTTTTGATTTGTTAAAAAAGTTTGAAATATCCAATAAATGTCGTTCCACTTCATGATTGAGTCCCACTTGTTGTTGATTCTTCACAAAAAAATACAGTTTTATATCTTTATGTTTGAAGCCTGAAATGTGGCAAAAGGTCGCAAAGTTCAAGGGGGCCGAATACTTTCGCAAGGCACTGTATCTACAATACAAAATGTATAATTCCACCATATAACAATATTACAATGTACGTGTGTGTAGATTACGTGTGCTAGCTAGTGTTTGTGTATTTGGATTTGGATTTATTATGGATCGATCCCCATTAGTTCCTGCCAAGGCAGCAGCTACTCTAACTGGGGTCCAGCTAAATTAAGTCAGTTTATACCATTTTAAAAACATTACAATACATTCACAGATTATTTGTTTTTTAAATCCAATTTTACTGCTGGCGTCAGTTACTTGATGTGGAATAGAGTTCCATGTAGTCATGGCTTTATGTAGTACCGTAGTCTGTTCTGAACTTGGGGATTGTAAAGAGACCTCTGGCGGCATGTCTTATGGGGTATGCATGGGTGTCCTAGGTGCATGGGTATCCTAGGTGCATGGGTGTCTGAGGTGCATGGGTGCATTCAGCTTGTCAACACTTCTTACAAAAACAAGTAGTGATGAAATCAGTTTCACCTCCACTTTGAGCCACGAGAGATTGACGTGCATAATGTTAGCTCTCTGTGTACATTGAATTGACATTTTCCTAAGTTCCTCTTTGTGGCACCTGACCACACGACTGAACAGCAGTCCAGGTGCGGCAAAACTGGCCTGCCTTGTTGATAGTGTTGTTAAGAAGACAGAGCAGTGCTTTATTATGGACTGAGTTCTCCCTACCTTAGCTACTGTTGTATTAACATATTTTGACCATGACAGTTTACAATCCAGGGTTACTCCAAACAGTTTAGTGATCACAACTTGCTCAATTTCCACATTATCCATTACAAGATTTAGTTGAGGTTTATGGTTTAGTGAATGATTTGTCCCAAATACAATGCTTTTAGGTTTTGAACTTATTCCTTGCCACCCATTCTGAAACTAAATGCAGCTCTTCGTTAATTGTTTCAGTCATTTCAGTTGCTGTAGTTGTTGATGTGTATAGTGTTGAGTCATCTGCATACATAAAGCCAGTGGCATTTTGGTGTTAGAAATGAAAAAATGAAGGGGCCTATACAGCTGCCCCGGGGAATTTGTGATTCTGCCTGGAGAGGCTTGCATTAAAGTACACCCTCTGGGTTCTGTTAGACAGGTAACTTTGTATCCACAATATAGTAGGTGGTGTAAAGCCATTACATATACAATATGTTTTTCCAGCAGCAGACTATGATTGATACTGTTAAATGAAGTCCAACAAAATAGCCCCCCACAATCTGTTTATCATCAATTTCTCTCAGCCAATCAGTCATTTGTGTAAGTGCTTGTTGAATATGCTTCCCTATAAACATGCTGAAAGTCTGTTGTCAATTTGTTTACTGTAAAATAGAATTGTATCTGGTCAACAACAACAAAAAAATCTCAAAAAGTTCATTATGGGTTGGTAACAGGCTGAATCGACTACCAGACGAGCTAAATTACTTCTATGCTCGCTTCTAGGCAAGTAACACTGAAACATGCATGAGAGCATCAGCTGTTCTGGACAGCTGTGTGATCATGCTCTACACAGCCAATGTGAGTAAGACCTTTAAACAGGTGAATATTCACAAGGCCGCAGGGCCAGACGGAGTACCAGGACGTGTACTCCGAGCATGCTCTGACCAACTGGGTGAGAATGCTATTCATTGACTACAGCTCAGTGTTCAACACCACCCTGCCCTCAAAGCTCATCATTAAGCTAAGGACCCTGGGACTGAACACCTCCCTCTGCAACTGGATCCTGTACTTCCTGACGGGCCGCCACCAGGTGGTAAGGGTCGGTAACAACACATCCGCCATGCTGATCCTCAACACGGTGTCCCCTCAGGGGTGTGTGCTCAGTCCCCTCCTGTATTCCCTGTTCACTCATGACTGCACGGCCAGGCATGACTCCAAAACCATCATTAAGTTTGCCAATGACACAACAGTGGTAGGCTTGATCACCGACAACGACAAGACAGCTTATAGGGAGGAGGTCAGAGACCTGGCCGTGTGGTGCCAGCACAACAACCTCTCCCTCAACGTGATCAAGACAAAGGAGATGATTGTGGACTACAGGAAAAGGAGGACCGAGCACGCCCCCATTTTCTTCGACAGGGCTATTGTGGTGCAGGTTGAGAGCTTCAAGTTCCTTGGTGTCCAAATCACCAACAAACTAACATGGTACAAGTACACCAAGACAGTTGTGAAGAGGGCACAACAAAACCTATTCCCCCTCAGGAGACTGAAAAGATTTGTCATGGTTCCTCAGATCCTCAAAACGTTCTACAGATGCACCATTGAGAGCATCACTGCCTAGTATGGCAACTGCTCGGCCACCGACCGTACGCACTTCCCTCCGACCGCAAGGCACTTCAGAGGGTAGTGCATACGGCCCAGTACATCACTGGGGCGAAGCTTCCTGCCATCCAGGACCTCTGTACCAGGCAGTGTCAGAGGAATGCCCTAAAAATTGTCAAACATTCCAGCCACCCTAGTCATAGACTGTTCTTTCTGCTACCGAATGGCAAGTGGTACCGGAGCTCCAAATCTAGGTCGTCTACCCCCAAGCCATAAGACTCCTGAACATCTAATCAAATTGCTACCCAGACTATGTGCATATTTTACATTGCTGTTACTCTCTGTTATTATCTTTGCATAGTCACTTTAATAACTCTACCTACATGTACATGTTACCTCAATTACCTTGACTGGTGCCCACGCACATTGACTCTGAACCTGCACCCCCTGTTTAAAGCCTCGCAATTGTTATCTTACTGCTGCTCTTCAAATATTTGTTACTTTTTTTTCTTATTCTTATTTTTTTTATTTTTTTTAGCTGCATTGTTGGTTAGGGCTTGTAAGTAAGCATTTTACTGTATGGCCTACACCTGTTGTATTCAGCGCATGTGACATAACATTTGATTTGATTAATTTTAGCTAATAAAGGGGGCTTTACTATTCCTGGGTAGCCTGAGGGCACGCACTTTCTAGTAGGCTTAGATTGAAGCAATAGGAGTGGCAATATCATCTGCTATTTGTATTTATTATGGATCCATTTTGCTATCATTCTTTATCATTTATCTTTGTTTCATAGTATAGTTTCTTCTTTTTATTCAGTTTAAATGTCATCACCTAGCTAACTTCCTATTAGCTAGCTATCTTAATGTAACCCTTCTAAATTAAAAACAGTCTCCAAATGCATTTGCAGATAACAGCCATGGAAGAGGGTGAAATTGCAGCTCCAGCTGTCTGTAAAGGGAAAGTGTAGGCTACTGGAGAGGGCAGGTAACTTTGTGGGAGGACATTATGAAAGGATTCTCCAGTTCCAGTCCCTAGAGGGGGAACTTTGAAGACAGAGATATAATGCCACAAAATATTTATTCAGTGCAGTCTAATTTTAGGCTTACCTATGTTAGCCAATGTTGCACACAAAAATAAAATACAGTTAATCTGAAATTATGCTTTGGTAATAATAGCTTACTTGTACTACTCAATTATGTATTGTGGTTTAGACTAAGATGTCTAATCTTTACATACAAGTTAGCTTATTTTTTACATTTTGAAGTGATGAAGTTGATTCTTTGAAGTGAAGTTTTTAAAGTTGAATTTTTTTTTGTGTCAATGTTGATTAAGCACATATCACAATCATGCAATAAAGAGGGGAATGGGTTTTGTCTTTAATGTCTCTGTGTTGTATTCTCAAATGAACATTTCCTTTTTGTCTAGTTGTAAGATCTCCAATCTGTTTAATTTTAATGTCACTCTCTCTCAGTATATCAGCTCTTATCATATGGTATAGGCCTACAGTATGATGGCATTACTGGCCTTATGGGCATCTGTCATCTGAAGCAGAGAATAGCTATACTCACACATTGTTTACATGTTGAGCTATATGTTCTCAATTTAAAATGATACCAGTAGACAATGTATACAGTGGGGAGAACAAGTATTTGATACACTGCCGATTTTGCAGGTTTTCCTACTTACAAAGCATGTAGAGGTCTGTCATTTTTATCATCGGTACACTTCAGCTCTGAGGGATGGAATCTAAAACAAAAATCCAGAAAATCACATTGTATAATTTTTAAGTAATTAATTTGCATTTTATTGCATGACATAAGTATTTGATACTTTAGAAAAGCAGAACTTAATATTTGGTACAAAAACCTTTGTTTGCAATTACAGAGATCCTACGTTTCCTGTAGTTCTTGACCAGGTTTGTACACGCTGCAGCAGGGATTTTGGCCCACTCCTCCATATAGACCTTATCCAGATCCTTCAGGTTTCGGGGCTGTCGCTGGGCAATACGGACTTTCAGTTCCCTCCAAAGATGTTCTATTGGGTTCAGGTCTGGAGACTGGCTAGGCCACTCCAGGACCTTGAGATGCTTCTTACGGAGCCACTCCTTAGTTGCCCTGGTTGTGTGTTTTGAGTTGTTGTCATGCTGGAAGATCCAGCCACGACCCATCTTCAATGCTCTTACTGAGGGAAGGAGGTTGTTGGCCAAGATCTCGCGATACATGGCCCCATCCATCCTCCCCTCAATACAGTCGTCCTGTCCCCTTTGCAGAAAAGCATCCCCAAAGAATGATGTTTCCACCTCCATGCTTCACGGTTGGGATGGTGTTCTTGGGGTTGTACTCATCCTTCTTCTTCCTCCAAACACGGCGAGTGGAATTTAGACCAAAAAGCTCTATTTTTGTCTCATCAGACGACATGACATTCTCCCATTCCTCCTCTGGATCATCCAGATGGTCATTGGCAAACTTCAAACGGGCCTGGACATGCGCTGGCTTTGAGCAGGGGGACCTTGCGTGCGCTGCAGGATTTTAATCCATGACGGCGTAATGTGTTACTAATGGTTTTCTTTGAGACTGTGGTCCCAGCCTTCTTCAGGTCCTGCCGTGTAGTTCTGGGCGGATCCCTCACCTTCCACATGATCATTGATGCCTCACGAGGTGAGATCTTGCATGGAGCCCCAGACCGAGGGTGATTGACCGTCATCTTGAACTTCTTCCATTTTCTAATAATTGCGCCAACAGTTGTTGCCTTCTCACCAAGCTGCTTGCCTATTGTCCTGTAGCCCATCTCAGCCTTGTGCAGGTCTACAATTTTATCCCTGATGGCCTTACACAGCTCTCTGGTCTTGGCCATTGTGGAGAGGTTGGAGTCTGTTTGATTGTGTGGACAGGTGTCTTTTATACAGGTAACAAGTTCAAACAGGTGCAGTTAATACAGGTAATGAGTGGAGAACAGGAGGGCTTCTTAAAGAAAAACGAACAGGTCTGTGAGAGCCGGAATTCTTACTGGTTTTAGGGTTTGCGTCCAGGCTAAGAAGGCAGGGAAATTCAGCAAGGATAATGGGAGGGAGAGGGAAGTGGGAGTGAGAGAAAGTGTGGAAGAAAAGAGCAGGCTGGCTGATATTGATGATCATAGGCTACGTAAGTGTAATATATCGTTTTCTCAGCCAGCAGACTCTCTTCATTGATAGGGCACTGGTCAAAAATAGTGCACTATAAAGGGAATTAGGGTGCTGTTTTGGATGCAGGCTCCATGTCACCATGTCCTTTGGCTCTGTTCATGCCTGTCCCTGTTACAGCCTGTTTGTGTCAGGAGGACACACTTGCATACACACAATCTTTCTGGGTGTTTGTTTGTGTACAGACAAACCATATGCGTGAGCGTGCGCAAGTGTGTGTGTGTATTTGACGTGTGAGGCCAAAGCTGATGGTTACTCTTTAGACCCCTGGCTCTACTGTTGCTGAGCCCAAGCCTGTTTGGTGTGTGTGTATGTGTGTGGGGGGGGGGGGGGGGGCTTGTGCCAGCGCGTCCGTACATATGTATGTCATTGACTTGTTTCCTTTCCTTCTATATGTTTAGCCTGTTCAGGAATGTTGAGGTGTGTTGGCACCTACAGTACCCCTCTCTCTTTCCCACTCTTTCTCACTCACTCTCTCTCTCTTCTTGCAGCACTACTTCCTGATCGTGTTTGGCCATGATGGACAGAAGCCTCTGGAGCTACGGACTGAGGAGGAGAATGAATGTGATGAATGGGTGGAGGCCATCCAACAGGCCAGGTACTGTGTGTGTTCGAGAGAGACAGAGACCCTCCTGAGAGAAGGGGAAGGGATGGTTGTGTGTTGCTGTGTCTGCATAACAACCAGGCCAGAGCCCAGTGGGTATACCTGTACATAGCCATGGGACTTGCCTGTTCTACATCTCTTATTCTTAACCCCCCCCCCCCCCCGCTTATCTCTCCGAACCCAGGTGCCTTCTCTCCCACTCAACCTTCTTCTTACTCCTCTCTCTCATCCTCTCTCTATCAGGCCTCCTTCCACTGTTTGTCTCATTTCTCTCCCTCTCTTCTCTCTTCTCTCTCCCTCATTGCGACTGTGTATAGAGCCACAAAACATTGTTTATTATACCTTTCCAGTCTTGTCAGATAGTGGTTTGGGGGCAGGGTCTATTCGGGATTGAGTATTTCTGTCCTCCGGGGTCCCTCGGTGACATCATCCCTGTGTGTCTGTCTCCTCAGCTACTCTGACATCATCATCGAGCGTGAGGTCTTGATGCAAAAGTACATCCACCTGGTCCAGATTGTGGAGACAGAGAAGGTGGCAGCCAACCAACTACGTACTCAATTGGAGGATCAGGATACAGAGATAGAGAGGCTCAAAGGAGAGGTGCTTGCAAGCACACTGGCACTCAAAACACACTACCTCTGTCTGTTCCTCTTTCTCTGTCTCTATCTCTTCTCTCTTTCTGTATTGTTTTGTATATGTATCTTTCCTTCTCTGCCCTCTCTTCATCTTTAGCTCTGTCCTCTTTCTTCTCCAACTCCATCTCTCTTTCTCTCCATCTTTCATTATTCATCTTTCTCTCCTCCCCCTCTGTCATTGTCGAGCTGTCTCTCTCAGCCTTGATTTTAGACCACCACCTCTCATCTCCTTGGTGACGGCATATGAATTCGCTTTATTGACATTTCTGCTCTGACAAGTTGCAAACACATACACACTGTGATCAGTCTCCAGCCAGCGCCAGTCAATGAGTGATGCAAAGAGGAACATACACGTTTGTGTAGAGTTAACTTCTCGCTAAGCTGAGGGAAAGGTCCTTAGCGGTTCATTTGGGGGTGATAAATGCAGCGTTAATAATGCAGCACACACACACACACACACACACACACACACACACACACACACACACACAGTGACAATGTGTTGGCTAGTGATAATTAGATGAACAGTCCTAATTGTTCCTGGAGTAAACAGTCAGTGAGACCTGGATGGATGAGATCGATGTCAGACAGTTGGTAGAAGGAAATTAAAACTACAGTGTGCGTGTGTGTGCGTGCGCGTGTCTGAGTCCAACATTGTGCAGTGATTTCATTTGAGAAACTGGATGTTGAGTACCCACTGAGCGTTTTACTGAGTCTAATGTTTGGTAATCATGAATCTACAGGGTCCAACCTAACGCAAGTTTTAAATTAGGTCGACCGATTATGATTATTGGAGGACCAAAAAAGCTGATACCGATTAATCGGACGATTTTTGTATAGATATTTGTAATAATGACAATTACAACAATACTGAATGAACACTTTTATTTTAACTTAATATAATACATAAATAAAATCAATTTAGTCTCAAATAAATAATTTGGTTAAAATAATGCAAAATCAAAGTGTTGAAGAAGAAAGTAAAAGTCCAATATTTGCCATGTAAAAAAGATAATTTTTAAGTTCCTTGCTCAGAACATGAGAACATATGAAAGCTGGTGGTTCCTTTTAACATGAGTCTTCAATATTCCCAGGTAAGAAGTTTTAGGTTGTAGTTATTATAGGAATTATAGGACTATTTCTCTCTATGCCATTTGTATTTCCTTTGACTATTGGATGTTCTTATAGACACTATAGTATTGCCAGCCTAATCTCTGGAATTGATAGGCTTGAAGTCATAAACAGCGCAATGCTTGAAGCACAGCGACGAGCTGCTGGCAAATGCAGGAAAGTGCTGTTAGAATGAATGCTTATGAGTCAGACTGCTCTATCAAATATCAAATCATAGACTTATAATAACACACAGAAATACGAACCTTGGGTCATTAATATGGTCAAATCGGGAAACCACCATTTCGAAAACAAAACGTTTATTCTTTCAGTGAAATACAGAACCGTAACCTATCTAAAGGTTGGCATCCCTAAGTCTAAATATTGCTGTTACATAGCACAACCTTCAATGTTATGTCATAATTATGTACAATTCTGGCAAATTAATTACGGTCTTTGTTAGGAAGAAATGGTCTTTACACAGTTTGCAACGAGTCAGGCAGACCAAACTGCTGCATATACTCTGACTCTGCTTGCACAGAACGCAAGAGAAGTGACACAATTTCCAGAGGTAAAATAAATGTATGTTAGCAGGCAATATTAACTAAACATGCAGGATTAAAATATATACTTGTATATTGATTTTAAGAAAGGCATTGATGTTGATGGTTAGGAAGACATTGGTGCAACGACAGTGCTTTTTTCGCGAATGCGAAAATCATCACCCGTTTGACGAAGTAGGCTGTGATTCGATGATAAATTAACAGGCACCGCATTGATTATATGCAACGCAGGACAAGCTAGATAAACTAGTAATATCATCAACCATGTGTAGTTAACTAGGGATTATGTTAAAATTGATTGTTTTTTATAAGATAAGTTTAATGCTAGCTAGCAACTTAACTTGGCTCCTTGCTGCACTCACGTAACAGGTAGTCAGCTTGCCACACAGTCTACTCATGGAGTGCATTGTAATCGGCCGTAATCGGTGTCGAAAAATGCTGACTACCGATTATGAAAACTTGAAATCGGCCCTAATTAATCGGCCATTCCGGTTAATCTGTCGACCTCTAGTTTTAATATTAACAGCTGTTACAAATGCTTATAGCTTTCCTTATAACACTGCCTGTGTGTACAATACATGTACTGACTTTGATAGAAGGCAACATTCAAACAGCATTGGCTGGTTATAAAGCTCACAGGACAGGTCCACGAGAGGAACACCCCATCATGACCTCTGCTAAGCATGGTATTGCATGTCTATGTTTACATGCTTCATGTCATGCTTGTGAACAGCTAAAAGGCAGTCACAAAACCGAATCCATGCTTTTTGAGACTGGTCCAACTTTCTTTGGCTGACTGCATGGTTTTTATGTTGCATATTAATGCTGATTGACTGATTTCTATCAGCCATGTGTCACGCCCTGACCATAGAGCCTTTGTTTTTCTATGGTATAGTAGGTTAGGGCGTGACTGGGGGGTTTTCTAGTTATTATTTATGTAAGGTTCTAGTTTAGTTTTTCTATGTGGGTGTTTGGTATGATTCCCAATTAGAGGCAGCTGGCTATCGTTGTCTCTAATTGGGGATCATATTTAAGTAGCATTTTTTCCACCTGTGTTTTATGGGATATTGTTTTGAGTGTATGTTACACCTCTTTGTTACGGTTCGTTGTTTGTTTCGTTTTTTCTTTTGTTGTTTTGTGAGTTTCTAATAAATAATATGTGGAAACCATATCGCGCTGCAGCTTGGTCCAATAATTATTCCGACGACCTTGACACCATGTTAGGTTAGCATGTAAAGAAAAAGCAGAGCCTCACGTCTGGAACACATCGACCACTGATATTATGGAGCTGTGCAACCTATCAACCCTTTGCCATTGGTTTAAAGTGTGGCTGAAGGGCAATCAGACATGTATGCACAATGTTTAAACAAATGTACCATTTTTATGATGCCATTTTAAGTGCTTTTATATACCTGCCCAGGGACTACAATTGAAAAATAGCTAGCTGGAAAATCTGCCACATTTACAGAAATGCTAATTGATGTGCATTGTCCCTGTCAAATAAATGTAATAAATTAAACATTTAATGAAATTATTTCCCCCAGTCACAGTGAGGTAGAGTGAGGTAGAGCTTTGTGAGAGTCCTGTGGGATACTGCTGCTGTATCGCTGAGCTAAACCATGATTTGCTTAGGCAGTCACAGGCAGATAACCCACAGTTACGTGTGTGTGTGTGTGTGTGTGTGTGCGTGTGTGCGTGTGTGCGTGCGTGCGTGCGTGCGTGTGTGTGCGTGGCAGGAGATTGTCCGTGAAGAGGAAATCTGATGCTTATCTAACGTGGAAACGCCCACATCCTGACACACACACACACGCTTTGCACACACCTGAAATAGCGCCACATTCCAGAGAATTGTATATCGATGGATTGCCATTTAATGTGACTATTATAGCCATAATCCGAGCTATTTACACTATTTCAAGTTCAAGATTTATTACACTCAAGTTTTTATATAGTAAAGCAAACAATACAAACTGAAATCCATGAGCATACAAAATATGAATACAATACACACAAAAGTAAAGAACATACAATTAAACAAAGCCAGAATGGTTAAGGTTACTGAAGCAATGTCAGGAAGTCGGCATGGGAGCTGAAGCAGCTTCTTTTGGTTGCATCGAGTGGTGGGAGGCAGAATCACGGTCACAGGGATGGAGCATCATGACGGTCACAGCCAGGGGGGAATAGTTGGTCAGAAGGCAGTTCCGTAGCAATTCAGGTGCGCACCTTGCCGTCGACGACGTCCTCACAGCCATCCACATCCATCCCGTAGCATAGCCACTTGACTTTGTAGGTAGAATGACCGCTAGCTACTCCTTCATTGCCAACAAGTAGCATCCGCTTGGGTGAATCCCCCTGCAGCCGCTAGTGCCTGAAAGCTCACCACTCATCAGTAGATTAGAGTAGAATAGTACAGGCCTCCTATTATTAGCGCACCTCTGCCATCTCCTGCCTTTAAATTTGGACTTCTCCTCAACCACAAGCCCCAGCATTTCAAATCAAAACTCTATATGCTGTGTTTACACAGTCATCCTATGAGCCTAATTCAGATTTTTTGCTCATATCCAATCTTTTTGTCTGACTGTCCACGCTCAGTTTTACATGTAACCCATATCATATTTGTGCATTCACACTGATGTAGCCTCTGAAATAGCATGCAGACATCCTATCACTGTTCCTTAAAATTTTGTGGTGGTTGTTGTGGTAATGGCAGGTTACATGCAACAACAAAAAAGATTGCATAATGGAGAATTGGAATTGTATCAGAATTGAGAACCATGTACATATATGGTATAAATCAAAACTCAAAAGATCAGATTCCAGTTGTTTTCTTTGCTGTTTAAACATTGGGAAAACGTTCAGATATGTTTCAATATGCCAATTAATAGTCTCAGTATAAGACTCTGCTAATGATCACTGGTGTATGAGCCCTTCTCCTGTAGCGGTTCTATCCTACTATTACTATTTTAACTGAATCCCAAATGGCACCCTAGGCTCTATATAGTGCACTATAGGCCAGCCAGATTGCTCAAGACTGACTTCGAAATTGGACGCCTGTCCATGTCCTGAGGACGTTGGGAAATGTCTTCAAAACCCGCACCTAGGGGCTCGGGTTTTGCTAAATGGTGGTGGATTGGTGTAATCCCATGATGCCAGATCTGAAGGGTGTGTGTTCAGTCCCAGCAGTAGACACAATTACCTTAACCATTTGTAATGAATGCCTAAACTTAATGTTTTAACCCTATCAAAAACAGGGAGGAGAGGGGGAGCCCTGGTGAGATTAGGGTGAGATTAGGGCTCTTACTTAAGAGCTCAGTGACTTTCAACGTGGCACTGTCATAGGATGCCACCTTTCCTACAAGCCAGTTAGTTACATTTCTGCCCTGCTAGAGCTGCCAACTGGAAGTGCTCTTATTGTGAAGTGGAAACATCTAGGAGCAACAACAGCTCAGCCGCAAAGTGGTAGGCCATACAAGCTCACAGAACAGGACTGCTGAATGCTGAAGGGTGTAGTGTGTAGCAATTGTAGGTCCCTGGTTGCAACACTCACTACGAAGTTCCAAACTGCTTCTGGAAGCAACGTCAGCACAAGAACTGTTCATTGGGAGCTTCATGAAATTGATTTACATGGCCAAGCAGCTGCACACAAGCCTAAGATCACCATTCACAGTGAATCAAGCTTCACTATCTGGCAGTCCGATGGACAAATCTGTGTTTGGCTGATGCCAGGAAAACGCTACCTGCTAAAAAATGCATAGTGCCAACTGTAAAGTTTTGTCGAGGAAGAATAATGGTCTAGGGCTGTTTTTCATGGTTCGGGCTAGGCCCCTTAGTTCCAGTGAAGGGAAATCTTAACCTGTTGCGACGACCAAACCCGGATCCGGGATTCTATTTATAGACCTAAGCTCATTACCATAACGCAACGTTAACTATTCATGAAAATCGCAAATGAAATGAAATAAATATGCTAGCTCTCAAGCTTAGCCTTTTGTTAACAACACTGTCATCTCAGATTTTCAAAATATGCTTTACAACCATAGGAAAACAATCATTTGTGTAACAGTAGCTAGCTAGCGTAGCATTTAGCGTTAGCATTAGCGTTAGCATTAGCGTTAGCATTAGCGTTAGCATTTAGCAGGCAACTATCACAAAAACAAGTAAAGCCTTCAAATAAAATAACTTACCTTTGAAGAACTTCTGATGTTTTCAATGAGGAGACTCTCAGTTAGATAGCAGATGCTCCGTTTTTCCAAAAAGATTCTTTGTGTATTAGAAATAGCTCCGTTTTGTACATCACATTTGGCTACCAAAAAAAAAAAAAAAAAAAACGAAAATTCAGCCCTCAAAACGCAAACTTTTTTCCAAATTAACTCCATAATATCGACTGAAACATGGCAAACGTGGTTTAGAATCAATCCTCAAGGTGTTTTTCCACATATCTCTTCAATGATATATCCTTCGTTCCTGGTTGATGCATCATCTTGGTTTCGCCTGTAGAATGAGTTCTGGGGCACTTACAGACAATATCTTTGCAGATTCTGAAACTTCAGAGTGTTTTCTTTCAAAAACTGTCAAGAATATGCATAGTCGAGCATCTTTTCGTGACAAAATATCGCGCTTAAAACGGGAACGTTTTTTATCCAAAAATGAAATAGCGCCCCTAGAGATCAAAGAGGTTAATGCTAAAGCATACAATGACATTTTTGACGATTCTGTGCTTCCAACTTTGTGGCAAACGTTTGGGGAAGGCCCTTTCCTGTTTCAGCATGACAATGCTCCTGTGCACAAATCGACCTCACTAATGCTTTTATGGCTGAAAGGAAGCAAATCCCCGCAGCAATTTTCCAACATCAAGTGGAAAGCCTTCCCAGATGCGTGGAGGCTGTTATAGCGGCAAATGGAGACAAACTCCATATTAGTGCCCATGATTTTAGAATGAGATATTCGATGAGCAGTTCTCCACATGCTTTTGGTCATGTAGTGTATATTCCACGTCAGGACAAGGAAAACAACATGCTGGCACTTCACAAACTATACAAGGCTATAAAGAAGCTGGAGACCATGCACCTGGAGGCTGCTTTCCGTGTTGTTAGTGATTATGGTTCTACGTCATTAAGACACATAATGGCCAACTTTCAGCAACACGTCTCTTTCGCCACTAGGGAAGATACAGTCCTAGCCCACAATTACTCTACCCACAAGCAAACATTCCATACTCTCCCACATACCCCCTTCGGCAAATCAGAGCAGAGCTCTCAAATCAGAGCATGACTCTATACTGCTTTCTGTATACAAGCAGAAGCTCAAACAGGAAGTACCCGTTGAGAAATGGTCCTCCGAATCAGAGGCTATGCTACAAGACTGCTTTGCAGGCGCTGACTGGAATATGTTCCGGGACTCCGCCGATAGCATCGACAAGCTAACAACCTCAGTCACCGGCTTCATTAGGAAATACTTTGACGATGTCTCCACAGTGATGTCTCCACAGCCCTGGATTAACACGGAGGTTGGTGCTAAGCTAAAGGACAGGGCTACCACACACAGGGCTATCGCAGCTAACCCTGAGGCTACGGTTGAGGACACTAACTAGTACGAGTAGTCCCATTACGACCTCTGCAGATCCATCAAACACGCAAAAGGACAATTATAGGAATAAGGTGGAATCCTATTACACAGGCTTGCTGGCATATTCACGGTCATTTCCAACCTCTCCTTGTCCCAGTTTGTTTATCCACACAAGCTGACCACCATCATTCCTTTTCCCAATAACTCTAAGGCTATCTGCCCCATTGACTACAGCCATGTAGCACTCATATGTGTAATCATGAAGTGCTTTGAAAGGCTGGTTATGGCACATATCAACACCATCATCCCAGACACCCTAGATCCACTTCGATTTGCATACCGCCCCAACAGATCCATAGATGACGCAATCTTAATTGCACTCCACACTGCCCTCACCCACCTAGATAAGAGGAATACCCATGAGAATGCTGTTCATTGACTACAGCTCAGTATTCAACAACATGGTCACCTCCAAGCTTGGGACTCTGGAACTGAACACCTCCTTCTGCAACTGCATGCTGGACTTTGAGACAGGCCAACCTCAGTTGGTGAGGGTCACCTCCGCCACATTGACCCTCAACACGGAGGGCCCCACAGCGGTGTATCCCCTCCTTAATCCCCTCCTGTACTCCCTGTTCCTCCACGACTGTGTGGCCCTCAACATCACATCACGCCAAAATGGTGCCGCAAGGAATGGCAGCAGTTTTACGGGCGCCCAACCAATTGTGTTATTATGTGTTTTTTTCGCGATATTTGTACATTATTTTGTACATAATGTTTCTGCAACCATATCTTTTGGCAGAAAAGAGCTTCTGGATATCAGGACAGCGATCACTCACCTCGGATTAGACAAAGATTTTTTCAACAACAAGCAGGACTCACACGATATTCTCCAAACACCCGGCAGGGCCGACATCCCAGTTATTCGCAAGAAGAAGCGATGCAAGTACAGAGGACAAAGAGCCGGATGCCTCTTCACGACCCGCAGAAGGCGAGTAGGGATGCTGCCGTTACCGTCAATACTACTCGCCAACATGCAATCATTGGACAATAAATTAGACGATGTACGATCACGAATATCCGACCAACAGGACATCAAAAACTGTAATATCCTATGTTTCACGGAATAGTGGCTGAATGACGACATGGATATTCAGCTAGCGGGATAGCTAGCTAGTATATTGTGATAAATTGCAGGCCACACTACTTGCCTAGAGAGTTCTCAGCTATACTTTTCGTGGCTGTTTATTTACCACCACAGACAGATGCTGGCACTAAGACCCCACTCAGTCAGCTCAGAGGCGGCACTCCTAGTGGCCGGAGACTTTAATGCAGGGAAACTTAAATCAGTTCCACCAAATCTCTATCAACATGTTAAATGTGCAACCAGAGGGGGAAATGAATCTAGATCACCTGTAATCCACACACAGAGATGCGTAGAAAGCTCTCCCTCGCCCTCCATTTGGTAATCTGACAACAACTCTATCCTCCTGATTCCAGCTTACAAGCAAACATTAAAGCAGGAAGCACCAGTGACTCAGTCTATAAAAAAAGTGGTCAGATGAAGCAGATGCTAAACATGCTCCGGGATTCTTCCAATGACATTGAGGAATACACCACATCAGTCACTGGCTTTATCAATAAGTGCATTGAGGACGTCGTCCCCACAGTGACTGTACGTACATACCCCAACCAGAAACCATGGATTACAGGCAACATTTGCACTGAGCTAAAGGGTAGAGCTGCCGCTTTCAAGGTGCGGGACTCTAACCCGGAAGCTTACAAGAAATCCCGCTATGTCCTGCGACGAACCATCAAACAGGCAAAGCGTCAATTCAGGGCTAAGATTGAATCATACTACACCGGCTCCGACGCTCGTCGGATGTGGCAGGATTTGCAAACTATTACAGACTACAAAGGGAAGCACAGCCGAGAGCTGCCCAGTGACACGAGCCTACCAGATGAGCTAAAATCACTTCTATGCTCGCTTCGAGGCAAGCAACACTGAGGCATGCATGAGAGCATCAGCTGTTCCGGACGACTGTGTGATTACGCTCTCCGTAGCCGACATGAGTAAGACCTTTAAACAGGTCAACATTCACAAGGCTGCGGGGCCAGACGGATTACCAGGACGTGTACTCCGGGAATCTGCTGACCAACTGGCAGGTGTCTTCACAGACATTTTCAACATGTCCCTGATTGAGTCTGTAATACCAACATGTTTCAAGCAAACCACCATAGTCCCTGTGCCCAAGAACACAAAGGCAACCTGCCTAAATGACTACAGACCAGTAGCACTCATATTCGTAGCCATGAAGTGCTTTGAAAGGCTGGTAATGGATCACATCAACACCATTATCCCAGAAACCCTAGACCCACTCCAATTTGCATACCGCACAAACAGATCCACAGATGATGCAATCTCTATTGCACTCCACACTGCCCTTTCCCACGTGGACAAAAGGAACACGTATGTGAGAATGCTATTCATTGACTACGGCTCAGCGTTCAACACTATAGTACCCTCAAAGCTCATCACTAAGCTAAGGAACCTGCGACTAAACACCTCTCTCTGCAACTGGATCCTGGACTTCCTGACCCAGGTGGTGAGGGTAGGTAGCAACACATCTGCCACGCTGATCCTCAACACTGGAGCTCCCCAGGGGTGCGTGCTCAGTCCCCTCCTGTACTCTCTGTTCACCCACGGCTGCATGGCCAGGCACGACTCCAACGCCATCATTAAGTTTGCCGATGACACAACAGTGCTAGGCCTGATCACCGACAATGATGAGACAGCCTATAGGGAGGAGGTCAGAGACCTGGCCGGGTGGTGCCAGAATAACAACCTATCCCTCAACGTAACCAAAACAAAAGGAGATAATTGTGGACTACAGGAAAAGGAGCACAGAGCACGCCCCCATTCTCATCGATGGGCTGTAGTGGAGCAGGTTGAGAGCTTCAAGTTCCTTGGTATCCATATCAACAACAAACTAGAATGGTCTAAATACACCAAGACAGTCGTGAAGAGGACACGACAAAGCCTATTCCCCCTCAGGAGGTTGAAATATTTAGCACAGGCCCTCAAATCCTCAAAAGGTTCTACACCTGCACCATTGAGAGCATCTTGACTGGCTACATCACTGCTTGGTATGGCAACTGCACAGCCCTTGATCGCATGACTCTACATAGGGTGGTGTGGATGACCCAGTACATCAATGGGGCTAGGCTCCTTGTCATCCAGGACCTCTATATCAGGCGGTGTGAAACAAAGGCCCGGAAAATTGTTAGACTCCAGCCACCCAAGACTATTCTCTCTGCTTCTGCACAGCAAGCGGTACCGGAGCAACAAGTTTGACACCAACAGGCTCATGAACAGCTTCTATCCCCAAGCCATAAGACTGCTAAATAGCTAACAAAATGGCTTCATGGACTATGTGCATTGACCCTTCTATTTCATTTGAATTATCGCACTGACTTTATGCACACACACACACACACACACTCACATTGACACTCCAACACACACATAATTTGCTCACACAGACATTACACACACACACATTCATACTGACTCTACGCACACACTAACATACAATCATCATATACGCTGCTGCTGCTACTCTGTTTATTATATATCCTGATGCCTAGTCACATTATGCCCATACATAGCTAACCCTACCACTCCAGTATCCCTGAACATTGTAAATATGGTATTGGCATTGACCCTTTATATAGTTTACATACTTTCTTGTGTACTTCTTATTTTCTATTTCTCGTGTGTTTTGTTCTGCTTGACTTTTTTGTCGTTTTTTAAAAACTTTTATAGTACTACTGATTTTGAATACTGCATTGTGGGGAAAAGGCAAGCAAGAAAGAAAATTAAAACTCAAAAATGAACTCGCCCACTGGAACGTCTTCCCCAGACAAGGCGTGTGGTTTGTGCTTGCCCTTGCTCGGGAAATAGCTACCCTAGTGAAAATGGGCTTTCATAAAGTTGTTCAACAATCTTGGGCAGATTGCCAAGATTTGGATTACCTCCGACTATCTTATATTTAGGCTGTCAACCGTCAAAACCTGAGACTGGTGTGTTGTTGGTAAGTTGCTAAGTTTTGTTTATAGCTAGCTACATGCCATTATTTGACAGGCTGTTCCACTATGATACTGTGATGTAACTAGCTAAATACATAGCCTCTCCCTAACCTGTAATGTGAAAGGAAGATTTGCATAGCTAACGTTGCACCTGAAGGTTTCATCCCTGCTAGCTTAACGTTACTTGCAAACCTGACTGCATGTTTGATGCATGTTGCCAGATTGCTTTCAATAATGTTTCAACTCAAACTGGCTAGCTACTGTAAGATCCCTGCTAAATAATCAACCATATTAGCTAGCTAGCATTTGAGGGCTTCAGCTAACCCCCCAAAAAGATGCCATTAAGCAACAACAATATTTCATATTTTCTAGGGCAAAAATAATGATGACAGATAAGGAAGCAGTGGCCAGACACCAGTCACGTTTCAGAGTAATGGGAGGACATAACCACCATTGATAATGTAATCAGTCCTGTGTCTTGTATGTTGTAAGGAGGTGCCCCCCATCCATGGTGCCACAATGGACAACTCCTGGGCCAGGGTGAGTAATACCAACCAGTCAGTGACATGCTGGTGTAACCGGTGCTGTACTGCACCGCTGTAACTCTGCGTTGTATGTGGTTGATTGAGACTATAGACGTGGACTTTGGAGATCAGATAGTTTTAATCAAGCAGAATTCACTCTCTGCATCCTGCATCTGCATCCAAAAGAAAATACAACTTTTGTAGAGCACATATGTTCTGAGAATCGTTGCCTCTTTCTACAACAGATGCACAATAGAAGGGACTGGGATCATTCGAGGAGCTAGCCATCGTTCACACATACAATAGCCTACTAATACCTTAGCTAACTATTAACCACATGTTGAATTCAGAATGTTGATATCATCCTAAAAAATACAATTACATCTTAACAATACCATCCACTTATGAGTAACCTCTAAATAACCTCTAAATATATAACATTATATACATTACATTACATGAACAAAACACTGTGTGTATGACTTTGTGCTTAAAATAATCAAACTTTCCTGAAGGCGACAGAAAAAGCGTGCCTACCTCTTCATAGTGCATCAAAATGATTTGAGCACGAGCACGCAGGGCAAAACGTAAGTACACACTCCCCAACTACCAGGATGCAGGCATGCACAATAACAAATCAACATGACATGTTAATATATGAACCTGGTGAAATTCGCACAGTACTTTAACAACTGTTCCACTGGCATTGAATTAGCTGTGAATCCTCATCTCTGATTGGCTATGTTCAACTGTGTATTTACTGTTGTTTTCCATGACTGTATGGTGAGTCTTTCTCTCTCTCTCTCCCTCCCTCTCTGTCTCTGTGATAGGAGCTGGGTCGGATCCGTATGTCAGGCTCCTTCATGACCGGTATCTGTGACAAGAGGGGCCTGGAGCTGATCTACTGACACTGGCAAACACCTCAAAAGGGACAAAAGGTGATTACTAATAAGATAGTACATCACAAGTGTTTAGTAATATTTAAATCAGCTTTATTTGCCAAATACATTTGCATGTACAGGAATTTGACTCTGTGAATTAGTGCTGCCACAATAAACATCATTTACAGACAGATAAACTGAATATATGGACAAGAAAACACCACCATTTGTCACTCATCAACTCTACTTTGTTTTTCTACAGATGGAGGACAAGTGATAAGCTTTGGTCATGGAGTCCTCTGACTGAAAGACAGTTTTATACTGATGTCTGAATTGGGAAATACCTTGTACTCCGCATTAAAATTATACAAGACACATCTATTACTTTTTATTGTCTTTTTGTTATTATTGATTTGAATGGTACTATCAATGGGGGGGAGATATGGCACACCATACAGGAAGGTATGATGACTGACATGTTTGGCAAGGTAGGTCCAGGGCCACCAGACACAATGTTGATAGGTACAGTATCTGTATCGGTTGTGAATGACAAAAGATGAAATGCAAGTATAATATTTGCACATTGTTATATTAGCAGAACACTGCTTCAACAGGATTGTGTAGGAGGTTTATTATACAGTATATACATGGAACTGTATAGTCAGTATGAGAAGAGTGCCATCCTCCTGCATCTCACATTTGCCTGTAGTTATTGAACTCTGCCTGCTGGACCCATGAGGCAAACTCTGTCATATCCACTCCACCCCTTCTGCCACCTGACTGCACATGTCCATAACCTGTAATGCATTACATAGAGGAAATGGACCTCACTGGAGACTTGAAGACAGATTCTTAACCATAGAACTGTGCATATCAGTGTGTAAGACAGCCAAATCCTTCAATTTCTGCAAATAGACCATAGAAATGCCATTCTAGTTCTGGTTAGACAGCTGACGTTGTACTCTACACAATTTATTTTTGATTGTTAGGTAACGTATAGGCATACTGTCTTTATAAGCAAATCAATATATTTACAGCAGAAAATCTTTAAATAAAAAAATTAATTATTGATGGATGTACACTCAAGCTGGCCGATGTTCGTGCAATGTTCATATGTAGCCTACACCTGTAAGGATATTAGTTCTAGGATTTGTCTCCCGAGAAAGATCTAACGGCGGACTTAAGGAGCGACGAGGCAAAACCAGCCAATTACAGAATATTGTGTTGTAGGAAAGCTGAGCTGACTAAAGACCGGAATGTGATGAAATGTTGAAACTAAGTTGCAAGCTACTTTCGTAGCAAGGTGATGTAGAAGGAGTGTCTTATGAAACACATTCCAAACACTGGCTCTTGCTATCTTGTAATAACTGATTTAAATCAGCTAGATAGCTGCAGCTGGCTATCCTATCACCAAGCTCTGCTAGCTAGCTGCTGTCTGCTTGGCTAAACACAACACTGAATTAGCTGACCATCTGGGGATTGCGAGGCAGTCAGACCGGGAGAAGTCCTCAATTTCAAAAACGTTGTTCTCTCCATAGCAAAGCTCTCTTAGCTTACATCACTGTACTCACTACTTGAATGGCAAAGACATAACCAATGAACACCCACATCAAACCACACCCAAGACAACTATTATTTGCCTTCAGTCATGGCCGCTAGCATTTCTTAATGAGCATTGATGAAAAAAGGAGCCTAATCAGGAAGTGCAGTCTTCAGTTGTGTTTACTGTGTTTTCATTCTCTCTCAGATCGTTGCCCTGAACAAAACCAATGAGAGAATGTGGCCTTACCATGTAAACCAAGAGGATGAAGACCCAGACATAAAAAAGATTAAGAAGGTATGTGCATGCATGCTCGTGTGTGTGTAATCTGCGTACGTGGGGGTGTGCCTAAGTGTGTGTGTGTGTGTGTGTATATGTATTCCACGCATTGTTAGATTCCTGGACTGTTTATACAAGCAATCAGACATCCCATCCACCATAACCCTCCTCATTACCACTGACTTCTTCAAGACTTTGGCAAAATCGACCACCCTTTCGGCCATTGAAGGTCTTATCTAACCGGGTGTCAAACTTCAAATCAAATGTTATTAGTCACATGCGCCGAATACAACCTTACAGTGAAATGCTTACGTACAGCCCCTAACCGACAGTGCAGTTTCCAAAAATTGCAGATAAGAATAAGATAAGAATAAGTAATTAAAAAATAACAATTTATACAGGAGGGTGCCAGTACAGAGTCAATGTGTGGGGGCACCGGTTAGTTGAGGTGGTAGTGTAACGACCCTGGGTTATTATTATCGCGGAAATCAACCCTGCCGTTCGAGCATGCATAGTCGATAGCGCACCGGACATCGGGCTCGAAGGTCGAGGGTTAGAGATCTGCTCTCTGCTGTTTCTTTACATTGGTGTCAGTAGTAAAAACGTTGATAAAAGTTAACCAGCTAGCTAGCTGACTTCTGTGGCTAGCTACCGTAGGTGAGAACAGGGTTGAAAATGCTTCAAGGGAATCCGAAAGATGGAGGTAGGGGACGATTATGGCCAAGGAGGTGCGTGTGCATTGATGTCGGGGGATCTGGCTTCGCCAGGGCCAGAGATCGCCAGGGCTTCGGAGCCCAGAGGCCGCTTGAGGGAGGACGTTAGAGTGATGGCGGCTAAAGCGGGCATGAGTGCCTCGTCGACTGTGCTTCGCGCGGATTCTGGTGGGCGGACCAAAGGGGTGACGTCGACGCGGCGGGACGAGGAATCTGGGGCTTAGGATGTAAACAAACATGGCGGCGCCCAGTTCCCAGCTGCGTCCGTATCAGTTAAGACCCCGAAGTATTCCGGTAAGGCGGATTGGGAAGCTAGCTTATTTTAGGTGGTGGTCGGATGAAGAAAGGACACTGCAGTTTGATATTGATTAGCCCCGAGGACAGACATGATTATGGTGCTTTAGTGGGAGCACTGAGGAAGCGCTATGGACAGAGCAGCCCAGAGCCGGAAAAGCCTGCATGGGTGGCTGAAATGACAGAACTCATTCGTGCTGTGTCGCTACAGGCGACACAAAACACGCACCCTGGTCCCAGGGTCTGCTGGGGTTGTAGCCAGCCAGGCCATCTACGCCGGGATTGCCCCATGTCCCCCAGAGCTCAGGGAAACAGCTCGGGGTCCGCATAGACCGGGTAGTGCAGACCCCTGGCTTTCTTTCCCAACCACCATCATCTTCAGGAGGAACCCACCGGCACAGACGGGGAAGCAAGGCTCCACCTCCCCCAGAAGCATACAAGAACAAGCGGCTGAAGCCTGTTGTTGTGGTGGGCCGGACCCGTGTTGGGGACTTTTGTCATGTCCCTGTCACTGTGGAGGGGGTGCCCTGCTCTGCCCTGGTGGACACCGGGTCCACAGTAACTCTGGTGAGGCCGGATATTGTGCAAGGTTGGACTCAGTGTGAGCCCACAACTGTCCAGCTCCGCACAGTCACAGGTGAGCTGGCACCCATGAAAGGGAAGGGAATAATGACTCTGACAGTAGGGGGCAGGACTGTGCGTCATCCTGTGTGGGTGGCGGCTGTGCAGGACCCTTGTTTCCTGGGGTTGGACTTTCTTAGGTGCACAGGCTGCCAGTTAGACCTAAATGGGGTCACACTGAGCTTCCAGGGAGGGCCGGCAGTCACCATGCCACCCCCCAATGTCACATTCACTCAACCCAACAATCCCTTTACTCCAACAGTTAAAGCAGCAGAGACTCATGCCCCTTCATTGAGCCCTCAGACAGCCCCTGGGCAGCGCCAGTCGTCATGGTTCCTAAGAAGGGGGGCAAGCTGAGGTTCTGTGCGGACTACTGGAGGCTGATTGAGGTAACCAGGAAGGACTCATACCCCATACCACGCATCGATGAGTCGCTAAGGGGTCCGCCTGGTTCTCCTCACTAGACCTCCGCAGTGGCTACTGGCAGGTGCCCCTCTCCCCAGAGGCCAGAGCCAAAACTGCGTTCTCCACTAACAGAGGACACTGGCAGTTCAAGGTCCTGTGCTTCGGCCTGTGCAACGCTCCAGCTAGAGAGAGCTGTGTGCAGAGGAGGGGGTCTGTGCCACAGTGTGTCGGGCGTGCGGGCCTGTCTGCTGTGAGCTGCAGACTGTCGACGTGGCTGAATGGGGCAGCAGCAGGGATGGGACACAGACCTACAGCCAGTGCTACAGTGGGGTTGTGGTCAAAGTTTGAGAGACTGCGACTGGCTGATGGTGTGCTACAGCGGGCATGGAAGGAGGCAGCTACGGGAGAGGAGAGGTGGCAGGTGGTGGTCCCAAAAGCACTGCGGGAGGCTGTGCTCCAGAGTACTCATGGGGTGGTGGGGACTGGACACTTTGGGATCACAAAAACACTCCGTCGCCACCGTCAGGGCTTTTACTGGGGGCAGCACAAGATGGATGTGGAGGACTTTTGCCGCCGCTGTGACCACTGAACAGCGAGAAAGGCCCCCCCAGGCCGCTCTTATGCTCAGCTCCAACAGTTCCCAGTGGGGGCTCCCGTGGAGAGGGTGGGAGTCGATGTAGTTTGGCCGTTCTCCACCACAGACAGTGGAAACCACTGGGTGCTCACGGCCATGGACTATTTCACAAAATGGCCTGAGGCCTATGCTCTGCCTGGCCAGGAGGCAGAGATCATTGTTGACGCCCTGACAGCGGGGTTGTTCAGCAGGTTTGGAGCTGCAGAGTCCATCCACATCGACCAAGGCAGAAACTTTGAGTCCCGTGTGTTCGCCACCATGTGTGAGAGAATGGGTATGCACAAGACCCGCACTACTCCTCTCCATCCTCAAAGTGATGGCCTTGTGGAGCGCGCACCTGCCTATGGTCCTCATGGCATGCCACTCCGTTGTCCAAGACTCCACCTCCTGCACGCCTGCCCTCCTCATGCTGGGGAGAGAGATTCGCACCCCTGCGGAGATGGCATTTGGTCAGCCCCTGGATAGCCCTCATGTTCCCCCGGGCCGGAGTATGCCCGGAGACACGCGGACCACCTGGAGACAGCCCACACCTTCGCCAGAGAGCAGCTGGTGAATGCAGGTGTGAGGCAGAAAAGGAACTACGACGTGCACACCCGGGGAAGGCACTTTGTGGCTGGGGAGCTGGCCTGCGTCTACAACCCCTTAAGGAAAAAAGGCAGATGCCCCAAGTTGGACAGTCACTGGGTGGGACCCTGCAGCATCCTGGAGAGGGTAGGGGAGGTTGTTTACCGGGTGCAGCTTCCTCCCAGGGGGAGAAAGGTGGCACTGCACCGGGACAGGTTATCCCCATACAGAGGGGCCTCTTCTCCCCAAACCCAAGGGACCCCCACAATTCCCTTATCTGGCAATGACATTCTCCAGGCACCCACCCCCAGGTGCCGCAGACAAGGCTCCAGACAGTCCACTCCCCCTGTCTCCCTCCCTGTGTCACCGCGTGGTTCCCCGGAGCCACGGACCTTATTCCCCATTCCCGCTCCCTTGTCCCCCATATCTCTTCCTTCATCCCCTGGGTCCCAGAGGGGCAGCCCCCTGCCACAGATGGAGCCCCCTGTTTCACATCTGGACACTCTGTGACCATCACGGCCACGCAGGCAAGGGAGACCTCCGGGTTTCTTCAGAGACTTTGTTCCCTAGGGGACGAGGGACTTTGTGGTGGGTGGGCTGTGTAGCGACCCGCACAGACAGCTGTGTATTATGTGTTAGGCTGTTAGTGGGTTGTGTTGTACTTACCAGTGTTTGCGGGGTCCGACATGCCAATCAACCTTCTATCTGCCAATCACGGGAATACCTGGAATGTTCTGATGCCGGGCATCCTGGCGGTTGGAGGAGTGGCATAGAGGGGGGTTGGGCAGGGGGATGGATAATTGGACCAGGTTTAGCCTTTGTTCTCTCTCTTATGTCTGGCCTTCACAAGAGAAGGTCACAGTTGGCTTGTGGGTTATCTTTCATTTATTTGATGTGGGCTACGGCCAAACAGTAGCCTGTGTAAAGTTTGGTTAGTAAACTGCCTCTTGGACCTAGACTTGGCACAGTCTATGACTAGGGTGGCGGGAGTCTTTGACAATTTTTAGGGCCTTCATCTGACACTGCCTGGTGTAGAAGTCCTGGATGGCAGAAAGTTTCACCCCAGTGATGTACTGGGCCGTTCGCTCTACCCTTTGTAGTGCCTTGCAGTCGGAGGCCAAGCAGTTGCCATAACAGGCAGTGATGCAACCTGTCAGGATGCTCTCTATGGTGCTGCCATAGAACCCTTTGAGGATCTGAGGACCCATGCCAAATCTTTTCAGTCTCCTGAGAGGGAATAGGTTTTGTCGCGCCCGCTTCGCGACTGTCATGGTGTGCTTGGACCATGTTAGTTTGTTGGTGATGTGGACACCAAGGAACTTGAAGCTCTCAACCTGCTCCACTGCAGCCCCATCGATGAGAATGGGGGCGTGCTCAGGCCTCTTTTTCCTGTAGTCCACAATCATCTCCTTAGTCTTGATCACGTTGAGGGATAGGTTGTTGTCCTAGCACCACATAGCCTACAGGGAGAAGGTCAGAGACCTGGCCATCTTGTTATTGTCGGTGATCAGGCCTACCACTGTTGTGTCATCAGCAAATTTAATGATGGTGTTGGAGTCGTGCCTGTCCGTGCAGTCATGAGTGAACAGGGAATACAGGAGGGGGCTGAGCACGCACCCCTGAGGGGACCCCGTGTTGAGGATCAGCGTGGCGGATTCGTTGTTACCTACCCTTACCAGCTGGGGGTGGCCCGTCAGGAAGTCCAGGATCCAGTTGCAGAGGTAGGTGTTTAGTCCCAGGATCCTTAGCTTAGTGATGATCTTTGAGGGCACTATGGTGTTGAACGCTGAGCTGTAGTCTATAAATAGCATTCTCACATAGGTGTTCATTTTGTCCAGGTGGGAAAGGGCAGTGTGGAGTGCAATAGAGACTGCATCATCAAATCAAATGTATTTATATAGCCCTTCGTACATCAGCTGATATCTCAAAGTGCTGTACAGAAACCCAGCCTAAAACCCCAAACAGCAAGCAATGCAGGTGTAGAAGCACGGTGGCTAGGAAAAACTCCCTAGAAAGGCCAAAACCTAGGAAGAACCCTAGAGAGGAACCAGGCTATGTGGGGTGGCCAGTCCTCTTCTGGCTGTGCCGGGTGGAGATTATAACAGAACATGGCCAAGATGTTCAAATCATCTGTGGATCTGTTGGGGCAGTATGCAAATTGGAGTGGGTCTAGGGTTACTGGAAGGATGGTGTTGATGTGAGCCATGACCAGCCTTTCGAAGCACTTCATGGCTACAGACGTGAGTGCTATGGATCGGTCGTCATTCAGGCAGGTTACCTTCGTGTTCTTGGGAACAGGCACTAGGGTGGTCCGCTTGAAACATGTTGGTATTTCAGACTTGGACAGGGAGAGGTTGAAAATGTCAGTGAAGACACTTGCTAGTTGGTCAGCGCATGCTCGCAGTACACCTCCTGGTAATCCGATCACAGTCACCCGGTACAGCTGGTGCTCTCATGCATGTTTCAGCCAATGCCAATGACAGATGTGGTGTACTCCTCATTGCCATTGGAGGAATCCCGGAATGTATTCCAGTCTGTGCTAGCAAAACAGTCCTGTAGCTTAGCATCTGCTTCATTTGACCACTTTTTTATTGATCTAGTCACTGGTGCTCGAAGCGGCACAGTAGTTTAGTTCTTCCGGTAGGCTCGTGTCACTGGGCAGCTCTCGGCTGTGCTTACCTTTGTAATCTGTAATGGTTTGCAGGCCCTGCCGCATCCATCGAATGTCAGAGCCGGTGTAGTAGGATCCAGTCTTAATCCTGTATTGACACGTTGCTTGTTTGATGGTTCGTCTGGTTAGAGTCCCGCTTGCTTGAAAGCGGCAGCTCTAGCCTTTAGCTCAGTGCGGATGCTGCCTGTAATCCATGGTTTCTGGTTGGGGTATGTATTTACGGTCACTGTGGGGACGACGTCATTCGATGCACTTATTGATGAAGCCAATGACAGATGTGGTGTACTCCTCATTGCCATTGGAGGAATCCCGGAACGTATTCCAGTCTGTGCTAGCAAAACAGTCCTGTAGCTTAGCATCTGCTTCATTTGACCACTTTTTTATTGATCTAGTCACTGGTGCTTCCTGCTTTAATTATTGCTTGTAAGCCGGAATCAGGAGGATAGAATTATGGTCAGATTTGCAAAATGGAGGGTGAGGGAGAGCTTTGTATGCATCGCTGTGTGTGGATTATAGGTGGTCCGGAGTTCTTTTCCCTCTGGTTGCACATTTAACGTGTTGATAGAAGTTAGGTAAAACTGATTTAAGTTTCCCTGCATTAAAGTCCCTTCTACTAGGAGCTGCGCCTCTGGGTGAGCATTTTCTTGTTTGCTTATGGTGGAATACAGCTCATTCAATTATATCTTAGTGCCAGCCTCTGATTGTGGTGGTATGTAAACAGTGACAAAGAATATATTTGAAAACTCTCTCGGTAGGTAATGTGGTCTGCAGTTTATCATGAGGAACTCAACCTCAGGTGAGCAGTAGCTCGAGACTTCCTTAGATATCATGCACCAGCTGTTGTTTACAAAAATGCATAGACCGCCGCCCCTTGTGTTACCAGACGCCGCTGTTCTATCCTGTCGGTAGATCGTATAACCAGCCATATTGTCGTCGTTCAGCCACGACTTCATGAAGCATAATGTTACAGTTTTTAATGTCTCGTTGGTAGTTTAATTATCCCAATAATTTGTTCATTTTATTGTCCAAAGATTACATGTTTGCGAGCAGAATTGAGGGGAGTGGGGGTTTGTTCTATCGCCTCCTACTCCTCAGAAGCCAGCCCGCTCTCTGGCCTCTCTTTCGCCGCCTCCTCTTTGCGCAGATCACGGGGGTCGGGGCCTGTTCCCGAGGGAGCCACATATCCTCCGCCTCGGGCTCGTCAGAGTTGTGAAGGAAGAAAAATATTATGCTCGTCCGTGGCGAGTAATCACAGTCCTGATGTCTAGAAGTTATTTTTGGTCATAAGAGATGGTAGCGGCAACATTATGTACAAAATTAGTAAAAAATAAGTTACAAACAATGCAGATAAACAAACAAAAAAACTAAATCAGTTCAGGGCACGTAAAACATCTGCCTTCTGCTCCGGCGCCATTTTAAATTTTTTTTAGACTTGATTAGACTTGCTCTTATCTCGGGAACTGCCAAAGGGGGTGGTGTTGCAATCTACAGCAGAGAGAGCCTACAGAGTTCTATCTTACTATCCTGGTCTGTACCCAAACAATTCGAACTTCAACTTTAAAAAATCCATCTTTCCAGATACAAGTCTCTTACTGTTGCCGCTTGCTATAAACCACCCTCTGCCCTTGACACCATATGTGAATTGATTGCCCCCCATTCTATCTTCAGAGCTCGTGCTGCTATGTGACCTAAAGTGTGACATGCTTAACACCCCGGCCATCCTACAATCTAAGATTGATGCCCTCAGTCTCACTCAAATTATCAATAACCCCACCAGGTACAACACCAAATCCGTAAACACGGGCACCCTCATAGATATCATCCTAACCAACTTGCCCTCCAAATACACCTCTGTTGTTTTCAACCAAGATCTCAGCGATCACTGCCTCATTGCCTGCAGCCATAATGTGTCTGTGGTCAAACAACCACTCCTCATCACTGTCAAATGCTCCCTAAAACACTTCAGCAAGCAGGCCTTTCTAATCAACCTGGCCCAGGTATCTTGAAATGATATTGACCTCATTCCGTCAGTAGAGGATGCCTGGTTATTCTTTAAAAGTTCCTTCCTCACCATCTTAAATAAGCATACCCTGTTCAAAAAAATTTGAACCAGGAACAGATATAGTCCTTGGTTCTCTCCAGACCTGACTGCCATTGACCAGCACAAAAACATTCTGTGTCGTTCTGCATTAGCATCAAACAGCCCCCGAGATATGCAACTTTTCAGGGAAGTTAGGAACAAATATACACAGGCAGTTAGGAAAGCTAAGGCTAGCTTTTTCAAGCAGAAATTTGCACAAACTCTAAAAAGTTCTGGGACACTGTAAAGTCCATGGAAAATAACAGCACCTCCTCCCAACTGCCCACTGCACTGAGGCTAGGAAACACTGTTACCACCGATAATTCACAATAATTGATCATTTCAATAAGCATTTTTCTACGGCTGGCCATGCTTTCTACCTGGCTACCCCTACCCCGGTCAACAGCACTGCACTCCCCACAGCAACTCGCCCAAACCTCCCCCACTTCTCCTTCACCCAAATCCAGATAGATGATGTTCTGAAAGAGCTGCAAAATCTGGACCCCTACAAATCAGCTGGGCTAGACAATCTGGACCCTCTCTTTCTAAAAGTACCTGCCGAAAGTGTTGCAACCCCCTATTACTAGCCTGTTCAACCTCTCTTTCGTATCGTCTGAGATTCCCATAGATTGGAAAGCTGACGCGGTCATCCCCCTCTTCAAAGGAGACACTCTAGACCCAAACTACTACAGACCTATATCTATTCTACCCTGCCTTTCTATGGTCTTTGAAAGCCAAGTTAACAAACAGATTACCAACCATTTTGAATCTCACCGCACCTTCTCAGCTATGCAATCTGGTTTCTGAGATGGTCATGAGTGCACCTCAGCCACGCTCAAGGTCCTTAACGATATCATAAGAGACAACACTGTGCAGCTGTATTCATCGACCTGGCTTTCAACTCTGTCAATCACCACATTCTTATTGGCAGACTCAACAGCCTTGGTTTCTCAAATGATTGCCTCGCCTGGTTCACCAAATACTTCTCTGATAGAGTTCAGTATGTCAAATCGAAGGCCCTGTTGTCCGGACCTCTGGCAGTCTCTATGAGGGTGCCACAGGGTTAAATTCTCGGGCCGATTCTCTTCTCTGTATACATCAATGATGTCGCTCTCGCTGCTGGTGATTCTTTGATCCACCTCTTCGCAGACAACATCATTCTGTATACCTCTCGCCCTTCTTTGGACACTGTGTTAACTACCCTCCAGATGAGCTTCAATGCCATCTCTCCTTCCGTGGCCTCCAACTGCTCTTAATTGCAAGTAAAACTAAATGCATGCTCTTCAACCGATCACTACCCGCACCTGCCCGCCCGTCCAGCATCACTACTCTGGACGTTTCTGACTTAGAATATGTGGACAACTACAAATACCTAGGTGTCTGGTTAGACTGTAAACTCTCCTTCCAGACTCACATTAAACATGTCCAATCCAAAGTTAAATCTAGAATCTGCTTTCTATTTCGCAAACAAAGCATCCTTCACTCATGCTGCCAAACATACTCTCGTAAAACTGACCATCCTACCGATCCTCGACTTCGGCGATGTCATTTACAAAATAGCCTCAACACTCTACTCAGAAAATTGGATGCAGTCTATCACAGTGCCATCCGTTTTATCACCAAAGCCCCATATACCACCCACCACTGCGACCTGTATGCTCTCGTTGGCTGGCCCTCGCTTCATATTTGTCGCCAAACCCACTGGCTCCATGTCATCTACACGTCTCTGCTAGGTAAATCCAGGTAAATCCAATCTCACTGGTTACCATAGCAGCACCCACCCGTAGCACGCGCTCCAGCAGGTATATCTCACTGGTCACCCCCAAAACCAATTATTCCATTTGCCTCCTCTCCTTCCAGTTCTCTGCTGCCAATGACTGGAGCGAACTGCAAAAATCTCTGAAGCTGGAGACTCTTACCTCCCTCACTAGCTTTAAACACCAGCTGTCAGAGCAGCTCACAGATCACTGCACCTGTACATAGCTCATCTGTAAATAGCCCATCCAATCTACCTCATCCCATACAGTATTTATTTTTTTAGCTTGCTCCTTTGCACCCCAGTATCTCTACTTGCACATTCATCTTCTGCACATTTTACCCTTCCAGTGTTTAATTGCTATATTGTAATTCCTTCGCCACCATGGCCTATTTATTGCCTTACCTCTCTTATCCTACCTCATTTGCACATGCTGTATATAGATTGTCCTACTGTATTATTGATTGTATGTTTGTTTATTCCATGTGTAACTCTGTTGTTGTATGTGTCGAACTGATTTGGTTTATCTTGGCCAGGTCGCAGTTGCAAACGAGAACTTGTTCTCAACTAGTCTACCTGGTTAAATAAAGGTGAAATAAAAATAAAATAAATAAATGTAGACATTTGTTAAGGTAAAGGTCTTTATTTTTTAGATTATCTATTTAATACATTTCGGTTCTTGAAAATGTGCTCTGTTCTTTGTCCATGTTCTGTCACTAAGTGTATTTTATGTTGGTGTAATTCAACATGATATAGGACAGAGAAAAGCAGAACTCCAACATAATTTGGGTGCTTTTAAGGAGTACATTAGGGGAATGATAATCTCATACTTTGAAAAAGTTCAATCTGCGTTAGAAATTAAAATGAAAGAAAAATATAAATTATTTACTATTTTAGAAAGGCCCATAAAAAACTTTAAGGTAAGAAGAAAATACATTTCTGAATTTAAGCAGGAATCTGATCTTTTGAAGAGAGCCAACAACTACAGGTTCAACTCAAATAAAGCATACTATTTTACCAAATAAACCTGGTAAACACCTTGCAGCCCTTACAAAACGATTAACAACGCTATTCAAAACAATTTTCAAATCTCTCAAAGTTTCTATATTTATTTTCCGTAATACTCCACCAAAGACATTCTTTCTTTTAAATATAATTCTTGGTCATAACAGGCTTTATATGGGCAAATACAATTCATAGAATAAAAACTAAAGTTTTACATCTCCCTAAATTGGCGGTTTTAACCTTCCAGACCTGGAGTTGTAAAAACTCGCCACCAAAGGCTTTTACTTGCGACATATTGTTAAATGTACTAAAGAGGCACAATGGGTACATATTGTTAAATGTACTAAAGAGGAACAATGGGTACATATGAAAGATGCGCATACAGATCCCCAAAATCTTTTCACGTGTCTATTTCCAAAGACTAAAGCGAAGAACATTAACAACTTCATAGTTTAGGACAGTATAACAATATGGAAGAAAATGAAACGGACTGCAAGAACCAATATCACTCCCTAAAAACACACCCCTATGCAACAATTCCTGGATAGCTTTTCAGAATTCACAGATGAATAGGCCCATATGGAAAACTAAAGGCATACATGACATGGTAATAGGAAATACAATTATTTCCATGACATAATTAAAAAGCCATTTTGGGCTGACCAACGTAGACATTTTCAAATACATGCAACTTTAAAAGTTTAATATCAGGATATTCATATGATAGGTAATGTATAGAAAATCTTGCAACCTATCCAACTGACAATTTCTTAGAAAAAAACTATTGGAACCAAGACTTAAAAATAACTGATATTGGCACAAGATGAAGGGAGTGTTGCAACATAACTAATGAAATTACAGTTAACAAAAATGTATGCTTAATCCAGTATAAACAAAAATATAGAATTTATTATACAAGAGACAACATTCACAAATTCTACATGTCTTAAGTATAAAATTAACTATGAATCTATAATTCATGCCTTCTGGGTGTGCTATAAAGTCCAAAAGTTATGGGCAGAGTTAGAAAGTTGGCTGTCAATTATTACAATGTAAATGTACTTTTTAATCCGTCTATCTGCATATTTGAAGACATGAAATATGAGGGTTGCGGTGAGAAACCGTACTTTTCTCGTCAATCATTTAAAAAAAAAAAAGTTTACCTAAAAACTGTAAATCAAATTATCCTCCATCGTTGAGACAGTGGAAGAATCAAATGCATTATTATTTAAATATTGAAAAGGTGTGTGCAACAGAGAAAAACAGAATACCGCAATTTGAGGTTATATGGCATAGTCTTACAAGCACTGGAGATGGATGCGGTGGGAACATGTGGGTCTGGGCACAAAACCATCTTTTGTCTGTATACGTTTATATTGTTAGAAACATTTTATAAAATTTTACCCCCCCCAAAAAAATATTATAACCTGTGTGTCTGTCTCCCTGTACAGGTGCAAAGCTTTATGCGTGGCTGGCTGTGCCGTAGGAAGTGGAAGCTGATAGTTCAGGACTACATCTGTTCTCCCCATGCTGAGAGCATGAGGAAGAGGAACCAGATCGTCTTTAACATGGTGGAGGCCGAGACAGAGTATGTACCTAAAACCACTCACACAGAGACTGATTGATTGATTGAGTGGCTGATTTGTTAATTGATGAATTGAATGAATGATTGATGAATTGAATGATTGACTGTTGTTATTTATTCGAATCCAGCACCAGCACACCTGATTTCACGCATAGTGTGATTAGACCACAAGTCGCGTATTCAGGTGTTTTATTGCTGGGCTGGAGCAAGGTCTGCATCCTACACTCTTAGAAAAAAAGGGTTCCAAAAGTGTTCTGCGGCTGTCCCCATAGGAGTTCCCTTTTTGGTTCAAAGTAAAACCCTATTTGGTTCCAGGTAGAACTCCTCTGTGTAAAGGCTTCTACCTGGACCCGAAAGGGGTTGTTCAAATGGCTTCTCCTATGGGTACAGCCGAATAACCCTTTTTGCTTCTAGATAGCACCTTTTTATTCCAAGATTGTTAGTCTGATCCTTGTTGATCTAACCCTAGGTATGTCCACCAGCTGTCTATCCTGGTTAACTGTTTCCTGAGACCTCTCCGCATGGCCGCCAGCTCCAAGAAACCTCCAATCAGTCACGATGATGTCAGCAGTGTGTTCCTCAACAGGTACAACACATGCATGCACACACACACACACTCCCACACACACGCACACACAGAAACATGTTTGATATTCTGTTTTTTATTCATTTTATATCCAGTGAGACCATCATGTTTCTACATGAGATATTCCACCAAGGTCTCAAAGCCCGGATAGCGAACTGGCCTACACTGGTATTGGGTAAGTTGGCATTACACACACTGCAAAATGCATGCACACACACATAGACGCACACATGCACTCGCGCCCACACGCACACACACACACACACACAACAGTTGCATAGACCATGCAAACCACACCCACACATTATCGTTATCGTTTTTATTATCGTTTTTATGTTCGTTTTTATTTCTATTAGTTTCAAGGTTTTTATTTAAAATCAGTTTATTTGCAGTTAGTTTTCAGATCCACTTTACTATTTTTTATTTAGTTTTTAAGTTTTATAAAAACGTTTCTAAGAACACACTGGAAGGAAGTCAGCCCGGTAGAGGAGTGTGGCAATGAATTCTGGGCGTATTCAGCCTAAGGGAGGAATCAGGCCCCAGCCCCCTGTTGGTCCTGGCAGTGGCACCTCAGGAACCTCCCCAGTTCCTGGTTCATCCTCTCCACCTGCCTGTTAGACTGAGGCCGGTACCTGGAAGTGAGGCTGACTGTGACCCTTAGCTTCTCCATGAAAGCCTTCCATACACTTGATGTGAATTTGGGGCCACGGTCGGGCCACAGTGCCGGAAGGCCTGCTGGAACAGTGCCTCAGCGACCTGGAGAGCGGTAGGAGACGAGAAAGGCATGATGAAACTACATGATTTAGAGAATCTGTCCACTATCACCAATATGGAGGTAAAACCATTAGAAGAGGGGAGATCAGTGACAAAGTCAATGGACAGATAAGACCTGGGAATCTGAGGCACGGGAAGGAGTTTCCCTGCTGGAGCGTTCCGGGGGATTTGGATTGGGCACATATGGAGCAGGAGTTGACATAACGAATGACGTCCTGCACCAAGGTGGGCCACCAGGACTTTCCAGCACTGGACTGAATGGTGTGGGTGATATCTGGATGTCTAGCAACGGCAGCTGTGTGTGCCCAGGTCAATAGCCAATCCCTTATCCCCGTGGGAACGTAGGTGCGCTCAGGACGACAGGTGGCAGTTGTGGGTTCCCTCTCCAGGGCCTGGCAACTGTCCACATCTAGGTCCCAGAGCATGGGGGCTATGATTCAAGAGGGTAGGATTATGAATGCACTCAAGACAGGAACCTCTCCCGAATCATAGACAGGGCATCTGCTTTGATGTTTTTTTAACCTGGGCTACATGTCAGCGTGAAATCGAATCTGGTGAAGAAAAGGGCCCACCTGGCTTGGCGTGGGTTCAGTATGTACTCCAGGTTCCGATGGTCGGAACTTACATTCTGATATCTTGCTCTTATTTCCGTTTTATGAAATAAAAGTGCATTAGCACTTACCCGTCCAGAAGTATGTCCTGTTCTTGCAGAAATAGCTCCTCAGTTCCTGTTTGAACCATAACACTCAAAGATTCCTCAAACAAAAAATCTGTCTCACTTTCACTTTTTCACTTTCACTTTAGACTGACTCCGCTTTTCCTGATTTATTCGCCATGATGTCTTCAATGAAATCGTTGAAAATACAACTTTCTCAAATACTGCTGCGCATAACAAGCGTCACAGCAAGTCCTCTGATAGTCAAGGCGGAGTTCCTTACGCGTGCATTTACAAACAAAGAATGGTGGTCCAACCCAAAACCATTACATACTAGATATCAGAATGTAAGTCATAATTTTACCTTCAGATGTGAATGTGTAAAAACTGTCATGGCGGAAACTGTTTCTGTTGTTGATTGCTCTTCTCAAACAAAAGCATGGTATTTGTTCTCTGTAATAGCTATTTTAAATTGGAAAACGTAGTTTGATTACCAAGATTCTAATCTTTTGAAGGGTGTAAGACACTTGCATTTTCAAGAATGTTTAATGTTACGACGTTGTATTTTTAGTTGTCACTCTGAAATGTCCCCTGATGTTGATCCCTGTACAGGGATCGCAGCCATAAGAGGTTATTTAATTAAACCTCTGACTTGCCTAGTTAAATAAAGGTATAAAAAAAAGGCAAATCGGCAGCCCAAAAATACAGATTTCCGATTGTTATGAAAACTTGAAATCGGCCCTAATTAATCGGCCATTCCGATTAATCGGTCGACCTCTAATATGGATTACCTTAACGTTGGGACAGGACAGCCCCCACATCTACTTCTGAAGTGTCCACTTCCACCACGAAGGGCAGCGTAGGATCTGGATGTTTAAGCAACGGGGCGGAGGTGAAACAAGGCTTCACCTTGAGGTGAGGTGATCAAGCTAAAGTTCTTAATGAATTGGCTGTAAAAGTTAGCAAATCCAAAAAACCATTGTAACCCTTTTATGGTGGTTGGGACTGGCCATGACCTGACAGCATCCACCTTCCTCTCATTCATCATGACTCCTTGCGGGCCAATATGGTAACCCAGAAAGGAGACCTCCTCCTGATGGAATTGGCACTTCTCTGCATTAACGTACAGGTGGTTGGCCAGGAGGCATTCCAGGACTACTCGGACGTAAGCAATGTGCTTCTCCAAGGTAGGCGAGTAGACCAGGATGTCGTCGATATAGATGACCACCTGGCGCCCGAGCATGTCCCGGAACACCTCGTTGACGAATGCCTGGAACACTGACCGAGCATTAGCTAATCCAAAAGGCACCACCAAGTACTCGTAGTGACCGGACATCGTTCTGAAAGCCATCTTCCATTCATCCCCCTCCCGGATGCGGATCAAATTGTAGGTACTCCGCAGATCCAACTTGGTGACAAAACGGGCCCCGCGGAGCTGTTCAATCGTGGCCGGCACCAAGGGTAGCGGTACTTCGTGGTGATGGAATTCAAATTTCTGTAATCGATGCATGGGCGCAATCCTCCGTCCTTCTTGGCCATGAAGAAGAAGCCTGCTGACGCAGGGGAGGTGGATGTGCAAATGAAACCCTGCTGGAGGGCCTCCTGGATGTACTCCTCCATAGCCTTGGTTTCGGCCACTGACAGAAGATAGATGCAGAGCCTGTAAGCAGGTCGATGGCACAGTCCCAGGAGCGATGAGGAGGGAGGCAGGTGGCGCGGGTCTTGGAAAAAACGTCCCGAAGATCTTGGTATACCTCCAGGATGTTGGGCTGAAGGGCAACTGCAGGGCTCTCAAGCAATGTGGAACCACAGGGAAAAGGTAAGCAGGTCTTTCGGCATTCGGGTGCCCAGTCGGTGATTATGAGTGGGTATGAGGTGGGTATGAGGTAATGTTAAGGGAGGAAGCGAGGGCCTGGTCGATAAAATTCCCCACGGCACCGGAGTCCACTAGAGCTCTAGAAACAAAACATGAACGGACATGAACCAGTGAAATCGTACTAGGGTTGACCATGTGGTTGTCTCTCTGCTCCTGTGGACCCCCGTTTAGAACGAATCGGACACCGTTGAATCTGGTGCCCATCCTGTTCATAATAAGGACAGAGCCCCAGCTGTCTAGGATGGCGTCGCTCAGCCGCGGAGAAACGTGTGGCCCCCAGCTCCATGGGTTCAGGCTCTGACTCAGAAAGATTAACGGAGGAGGGAGAGAGGCGATGGGGGCATGCATGGTGCTCCCGAAGAAGGTTATCCAGACAGGTGGCCATCGCGATGAGGGCATCCAAGGATATGTTGTCGTCTCGGCACGCCAACTACATCTGGACCTCTTCGCGCAGTCCTCTTCTGAATAGGCTGCGGAGCACCAGCTCATTCCATCTGCTGGATGCTGCCACTGTCTGAATGGTGAGCGCGTACTCCACCATGGTCTGGACATCCTGCCGTAGTTGGAGTAGGCACTCACCCCCCTCTCTGGTCGAAGACCCCCCTGAACCCAGCTCTTCCTCTCCTCTCTCCCAGACGGCCGTGGCTCAGTCCTAGGTGGTGGTGGCAGCTCCCATCTGATGAGCGAAATAGAGGGAGCACTGGAGTAGGAAGCCACGGCATTTCAATGGAGTCCCGTCATATTTGTCCTGAAGGGACAATCAGGTATCGCTGACCAGGATGGAGTACTGGATAGGCAGGGGTACTGGCTCGCTGGGTCCACTTGTGGTAGAGAATCTTCCGTTGTTTGGAGATGACACCCCTTGAGTAATGGTGACTCGCTGAAGAACATGGAGGACCTCATACATAGCCATGCCCAAATGAGCCAGCTGGTCATGGTGTTGAAGAAGTAGGTGTCCCTGTTCGCTGACCATCTGGGAGAGGTCTTGGTTAACTGCTGCATCCATTTGTTGAGGTAGCGTTCTGTATTGTAGATGCAGGGAGTCAGGAAGCAGGTGCAGTTAGTGAGTTTAATAATAACATAAAAAATACTACCTGATGACTGACAACAAAAGAGTGCTATATAAAGGCTATGTAATAAAGGGAGTAATGAAGTCCAGGTGTGACTGATGATGAGACGCATGTGTGCGTAATGATTGTTGCAGGAGTTTCCTCAACAACCAGGAGCATTGAAGAGCGAAGCTAAGCTTCTCTGCTGTTTTGGTCCCGTAGTATGGGGTCAATTTCACGCCATATGTATCGAATTCAAAATAAAATACATCGTGAACATGAAAAATAAAGTTGAGAATGTACACATATTTTCAAGGATGGGTGAAATAAATGTTGAAATCAAAAACCAAACAATTGAAAGTAAAATGTATAGAATTGTAAACAAAAATAAGACATCAAAAGCAAAACCCCAAAACTTAAGGCGAGAGCCAAACTTTGACAAATTATAAAAATTGTTTTTTGAAAAGAATGCAAAAACAATTTTCGGTTAAACTTTCCCAGCCACAAATCCTATTGAATACATTTTGCCCACACTCATGCCTGCATGTACTGCCTTTTGGTTACGCTACTCGTATCTTTTCTTTCTATGTTTCTTTGCTTTCCCTGCCAGTCTTTTCGATTGCGAGTTTTGGAATAATTTTTCCGTGATGAACGGGGTTTAGAGGGAGGAGGGAGTCTCCATTGATGAGTCTCCATTGGTCCGCTAGTTTTGGAGTGACGGTTCGTCTTAACCCAATCAATGAACATGATAGACAGGCTTTTTTTTTCTATTGCCTACTTAAGTACTAATTCTACTTCTCAGAGAGTTCAGTGTGTCAAATCGGAGGGCCTGTTGTCCGGACCTCTGGCAGTCTCTATGGGGTATGACAGGGTTCAATTCTCGGGCCGACTCTTTTCTCTGTATATATCAATGATGTCGCTCTTTCTGCGGGTGATTCCTTGATCCAGCACTACGCAGACAACACCGTTCTGTATACATCTGGCCCTTCTTTGGACACTGTGTTAACAAACCTCTAAAACGAGCTTCAATGCCATACAACACTCCTTCCGTGGCCTCCAACTGCTGTTAAAAGCTAGTAAAACTAAATGCATGCTCTTCAACCGATCGCTGCCTGCACCCGCCTGCCCGACCAGCATCAATAATCTGTCCGGTTCAGACTTAGAATATGTAGACAACTACAAATAAATAGGTGTCTGGCTAGACTGTAAACTCTCCTTCCAGACTCATATTAAGCATCTCCAATCCAAAATGTAATGTAGAATCGGCTTCCTATTTCGCAACAAAGCCTCCTTCACTCACTCTGCCAAACATACCTTCGTAAAACTGACTATCCTACCGTTCCTCGACTTTGGCGATGTCATTTACAAAATAGCCTCCAACACTCTACTCAGCAAACTGGATGCAGTCTATCACAGTGCCATCCGTTTTGTCACGACCACTGTGACCTGTATGCTCTCATTGGCTGGCCCTCGCTTCATATTCGTCGCCAGACCCACTGGCTCCAGGTCATCTATAAGTCTCTGCTAGGTAAAGCACCGCCTTATCTCAGCTCACTGATCACCATAACAACACCCACTTGCAGCACGCGCTCCAGCAAATATATCTCACTGGTCATCCCGAAAGCCAACACCCACTTTGGCCGCCTTTCCTTCCAGTTCTCTGTTGCCAATGACTGGAACGAATTGCAACAATCACTGAAGTTGGAGACTTATATCTCCCTCACTAACTTCAAGCATCCGCTATCTGAGCAGCTTACTGATCGCTGCAGCTGTACATAGCCCATCTGTAAATAGCCCACCCAACTACCTACCTCATCCCCATATTGTTTTTAGAGTTTTTATTGACTTTTTTCTCTTTTGCACACCAGTATTCCACTTGCACATCTTCATCTGCACATCTATCACTTCAGTGTTAATTTGCTAAATTGTAATTACTTCACTACTATGGCCTATTTATTGCCTTACCTCCTTACTCCATTTGCACACACTGTATATATATTTTTCTATTGTGTTATTGACTGTACTTTTGTTTATCCTGTGTGTAACTCTGTGTTGTTTTTTGTCACACTGCTTTGCTTTATCTTGGCCAGGTCGTAGTTGTAAATGAGAACTTGTTCTCAACTAGCCTACATGGTTAAATAAAGGTGAAATAAAAAAATGAAAATAAAAAGTAGATGTCCTGATGTCACAAGCCAAGTCTCCCCCCTGTGCCCTCATGTCCTGAACATGGTGAACCAGTTACCAACACCTGCGCTGAACGTTGTGCAACAGGTAATTCATATGTTTACCTAAGTAGTTAGATGGTTTGTCATTCAATGTTATAGATATTACATTTAATGACAAACCATCTAACTACTTAGGTGTTGGTAACTGGTTCGCCATGTTCAGGACATGAGGGCACAGGTGGGATGATTTGGTGCGTAGTGGTGACGTCAGACCGTCTACTTAAGTAGGAAATAGAAAAAGAGCCTATCTATCATGTTCAATGATTGGGTTAAGACGAACCGTCACTCCAAAACTAGCGGACCAATGGAGACTCATTGTCAAAATACACATTTGGACACACCTACTCATGACAGTGTTTTTATTTACTTTATACTATTTTCTGCATTGTAGAATAATAGTGAAGATGTACAAAACTATGAAAGTACACATATTAAATATGTAGTAACCAAAAAAGTATTAAACAAATCAAAATATATTCTATATTTGAGATTCTTCAAAGTAGCCACTCTTTGCCTTGATGACAGCTTTGCACACTCCTGTCATTCTCTCAACTAACTTCATGAGGTAAGTCACCTGGAATGCATTTCAATTTAAAGGTGTGCCTAGTTAAAAGTTAATTTGTGGAATTTCTTTCAGTCAACCTACCAGGGTATTTACAAACAGCACAGGAATGAAATCATCAACATGTATTGATCACACCTTTATTAATGCTGCATACTTTTGTTTTAAAGCAGTATCCAAATCCACAGGATGTAGTGATCACAATATAGCAGCCATGTCTAGGAAAACCAAAGTTCCAAAGGCAGGGCCTAATATAGTGTATAAGCGGTCATAGAATAAGTTTTGTAGTGATTCATATGTTTGTATTTGTTTTTATTATAGATCCCCATTATACTCTTCCTGGGGTCCGTCAAAATTAAGGCAGTTATACAATTTGACAAACATTACAATACATTCATTACAGAATTCACAACACTAAGTGTGTGCCCTCAGGCCCACACTCCACTACCACATATTTACAACGCAAAATCCATGTGTACGTGTGTGTATAGTGCGTATGTTATCGTGTGTGTGTATATGCATGTGTCTGTGCCTATGTTTGTGTTGCTTCACAGTCCCCGCTGTTCCATAAGGTGTATTTTTACCTGATTTTTAAATCTGATTCTACTGCTTGCATCAGTTACCTGATGTGGAACATCAGTTACCTGATGTAGAATAGAGTTCCATGTAGTCATGGCTCTATGTAGGACTGTGCGCCTCCCATAGTCTGTTCTGGACTTGGGTACTGTTAAGAGACCTCTGGTGGCATGTCTTGTGGGGTATGCATGGGTGTCCGATCTGTGTGTTAGTATTTTAAACAGAAGCCAATCTCTCTTCCACTTTGAGCCGTGAGAGATTGACATGCATGTCATTAATGTTAGCTCTCCGTACACTTTTAAGGGCCAGTCATGCCGCCCTGTTCTGAGCCAACTGCAATTTTCCTAAGTCCCTCTTTGTGGCACCTGATCACAGGACCTGCCTTGTTGATAGAGTTGTTGAGAAGGCAGAGCAGCGCTTTATCATGGACAGACTTCTCCCCATTTTAGCTACTGTTGTATCAATATGTTTTGACCATGACAGTTTACAAGATACAATATTTAGTTGAAGTTTAGGGTTTAGTGAATAATTTGTCCCAAATACAATGCTTTGAAGTTTGGAAATGTTTAGGACTAACTTATTCCTTTCCGAAACTAAATGCAGCTCTTTGTTAAGTGTTTCAGTCATTTCTGTCGCTGTAGTAGCTGAAGTGTATAGTGTTGAGTCATCTGCATACATAGACACACTGGCCTTACTCAAAGCCAGTGGCATGTCATTAGTAAAGATTGAAAAAGCAAGGGGCCTAAACAGCTACCCTGGGGCTGAGGCTAGGTTTGGCATTGAGCTGGGAGTGGACATGAACTTAGGGTTAAGGCCTCAACTCTAGACAATTCATGAATCTGCCCCTCCCCCCACCACATGGCAGAAAGGTAGGCTGACCTAGTGTGCTTTTGAGTGACATTAGCAAAACTCACGCATGGGATCGTTCAACAGACCCTCCCGATGAATGCAAGCCTACATCTGACCATGTGAAATTAACTATTCCTACAGAGAACCAGGCTTTTTTTCCATAGAAAAGTAATACCTACAGCCCTCACGTAACTATGTATGACGCCCCCTTTGACTGCTATTGAGCTAGCTAACCGTCCTTGCAAACAACTAATCATGACCACAAGGGATGCCTTGTGTTGAGGTTCAGTTTCCTTTGGAAACAGAAAGTGTGTTACATTTCAAGTCAATCGACCCAAAAGCATTTTTGACCTCTTGCAGTTCTAGAAACTAAAGAGAGCCTTGTTATGAATCTTTATTTTTTGTAATATGTTTATTATTTTCCAATAGAAAAAATACAGAGACACAAACATTGACATTCATTGTACTGTTGAATGAGATGGCAAATTTAGAGGGCAAAACAAAACTTAACTCACACAGAATTATAAAATAAATAAAAAAATCCTATTAGGTGGTACATATTATAAGAAGACAGCTTATAGTCATTACACGCAGTGTAGTTAAACCAAAAGTACATATTGAGTGAAGTACAGTGAAGGGGGAATAGAACATTTATCCAGTATCGGCTGCCATATTTTGTAAAACATTGGACTTCTATTGGAGGTATTGTATAGAAACTTTTCCATGTGCATTACATTCCCTAAATCCCGTAACCACATTTCAAAGGTAGGTACAGTCTCCAATTTCCAAAATTGCAATATGAGCCTTTTGGCTAATAGAGTACAAAGAGAGACAGCTTTCCCTTCCTGGTTATTCCCATCAACTGTATCAAACAGAGCGATCAATGGGTCTGGGGCTATAACTCTATCAATGGCTTTAGATAAGTAATCAAAAATGAGAGCCCAGTAAACATGTAACTTAGGATATGTCCAAAATAAGTGGGTCAAAGTCCCTTCCTCCTGCTTGAACGTCTCACACAGTGGTGAGGTGTCTGGGAATATTTTATGCAGTTTCACTTTTGAGTAATGCAACCTGTGTATCACCTTAAACTGAACAAGGTTGTGTCTGGCATTCACTGAACTGTGATTTATATTCCTGAGAGCTCCTACTCAGTCCTCATCTGAGATTTATGAACGAAGTTCCTGCTCCCAAGGCGTTTTAGTAGTGTATGCGGATACCTCTTTGTGGTCATAGTCTATCATAGTCTAGTGACCAACCCTTTTGAATGAGGTTTGACAAGGATAAGGCTATCTAATGTAGGATTATTTGGCTTAATGCCATACTGTGGGATGTGTCCTTAAGAAACTGTGTTGCTGGCATGTTAAACTTACCCTGTAACTGTTGAAATTAAGCTAAATGACCATCAATGTACAAGTTATTGATTATTGTGAGCCCCATCTCCCCCCACTGTGAAAACACCAAATCATCCAATACAGGGTGGAAAGCATGATTCAGGCAAATGGGGATGTCAATGTATACAGTGGGTATGTTAAGAAAATACCTAATCTGTTTCCACTCGGGTTCCCGAGTGGCGCAGTGGTCTAAGGCACTACATCTCAGTGAGTCCTCTTCATAACAAAGCTCTTAGTTTCTAGAACTGCAAGACCAAAAATAGTTTGTGTAGATTGATTTCAGATTTCATAGGCCGGGTCCCCCGGTCACAAATATGTTCAATTTGGTAATATTAAACCATTTTAGTCCTGCGAAACCGCCCCTATGACCCCCAATTAAGTCACTTCCTGTAATTAGACAGACAGACAGACACTACAGACCCTGTGATTGGGAGTTCGATTCCAGGCTGTATCACAACCGGCTGTGATTGGGAGTCCCATAGGGCGGCGCACAATTGCCCCAACAATTGCCCCAACGTCGTCCGGGTTAGGGTTAGGGTTTGGCCGGGGTAGGCCATCATTGTAAGTAAGAATTTGTTCTTAACTGACTTGCCTAGTTAAATAAATGTTAAATATGAATTTGTTTCAAAATTGAGCAGAGCTCAACAAAACACATACAGTGCCTTGCGAAAGTATTCGGCCCCCTTGAACTTTGCGACCTTTTGCCACATTTCAGGCTTCAAACATAAAGATATAAAACTGTATTTTTTTGTGAAGAATCAACAACAAGTGGGACACAATCATGAAGTGGAACGACATTTATTGGATATTTCAAACTTTTTTAACAAATCAAAAACTGAAAAATTGGGCGTGCAAAATTATTCAGCCCCCTTAAGTTAATACTTTGTAGCGCCACCTTTTGCTGCGATTACAGCTGTAAGTCGCTTGGGGTATGTCTCTATCAGTTTTGCACATCGAGAGACTGAAATGTTTTCCCATTCCTCCTTGCAAAACAGCTCAAGCTCAGTGAGGTTGGATGGAGAGCATTTGTGAACAGCAGTTTTCAGTTCTTTCCACAGATTCTCGATTGGATTCAGGTCTGGACTTTGACTTGGCCATTCTAACACCTGGATATGTTTATTTTTGAACCATTCCATTGTAGATTTTGCTTTATGTTTTGGATCATTGTCTTGTTGGAAGACAAATCTCCGTCCCAGTCTCAGGTCTTTTGCAGACTCCATCAGGTTTTCTTCCAGAATGGTCCTGTATTTGGCTCCATCCATCTTCCCATCAATTTTAACCATCTTCCCTGTCCCTGCTGAAGAAAAGCAGGCCCAAACCATGATGCTGCCACCACCATGTTTGACAGTGGGGATGGTGTGTTCAGCTGTGTTGCTTTTACGCCAAACATAACGTTTTGCATTGTTGCCAAAAAGTTAAATTTTGGTTTCATCTGACCAGAGCACCTTCTTCCACATGTTTGGTGTGTCTCCCAGGTGGCTTGTGGCAAACTTTAAATGACACTTTTTATGGATATCTTTAAGAAATGGCTTTCTTCTTGCCACTCTTCCATAAAGGCCAGAATTGTGCAATATAGGACTGATTGTTGTCCTATGGACAGAGTCTCCCACCTCAGCTGTAGATCTCTGCAGTTCATCCAGAGTGATCATGGGCCTCTTGGCTGCATCTCTGATCAGTCTTCTCCTTGTATGAGCTGAAAGTTTAGAGGAACGGCCAGGTCTTGGTAGATTTGCAGTGGTCTGATACTCCTTCCATTTCAATATTATCACTTGCACAGTGCTCCTTGGGATGTTTAAAGCCTGGGAAATAATTTTGTATCCAAATCCGGCTTTAAACTTCTTCACAACAGTATCTCGGACCTGCTTGGTGTGTTCCTTGTTCTTCATGATGCTCTCTGCACTTTTAACGGACCTCTGAGACTATCACAGTGCAGGTGCATTTATACGGAGACTTGATTACACACAGGTGGATTGTATTTATCATCATTAGTCATTTAGGTCAACATTGGATCATTCAGAGATCCTCACTGAACTTCTGGAGAGAGTTTGCTGCACTGAAAGTAAAGGGGCTGAATAATTTTGCACGCCCAATTTTTCAGTTTTTGATTTGTTAAAAAAGTTTGAAATATCCAATAAATGTCGTTCCACTTCATGATTGTGTCCCACTTGTTGTTGATTCTTCACAAAAAAATACAGTTTTATATCTTTATGTTTGAAGCCTGAAATGTGGCAAAAGGTCGCAAAGTTCAAGGGGGCCGAATACTTTCGCAAGGCACTGTATATTCCATAGCACACTCTCTAGCGCCCCCCTGTTATGAATTCTGAAGAGGATATTGGTATAAAATGTCTGTCTGTCTGCCCAACTTCCTGCATGTGGACCTTCCTGCGGAGGGTCTGCTGTCCGGACCTCTGGCAGTCTCTATGGGGGTGCCACAGGATTAAATTCTTGGACCGACTCTCTTCTCTGTATACATCAATGATGTCGCTCTTGCTGCTGGTGAGTCTCTGATCCACCTCTACGCAGACGACACCATTTTGTATACTTCTGGCCCTTCTTTGGACACTGTGTTAACAACCCTCCAGGCAAGCTTCAATGCCATACAACTCTCCTTCCGTGGCCTCCAATTGCTCTTAAATACAAGTAAAACTAAATGCATGCTCTTCAACCGATCGCTGCCTGCACCTGCCCGCCCGTCCAACATCACTACTCTGGACGGCTCTGACTTAGAATACGTGGACAACTACAAATACCTAGGTGTCTGGTTAGACTGTAAACTCTCCTTCCAGACCCACATCAAGCATCTCCAATCCAAAGTTAAATCTAGAATTGGCTTCCTATTTCGCAACAAAGCATCCTTCACTCATGCTGCCAAACATACCCTTGTAAAACTGACCATCCTACCAATTCTCGACTTTGGTGATGTCATTTACAAAATAGCCTCCAATACCCTACTCAACAAATTGGATGCAGTCTATCACAGTGCAATCCGTTTTGTCACCAAAGCCCCATATACTACCCCCCTGTACACTCTCGTTGGCTGGCCCTCCCTTCATACTCGTCGCCAAACCCACTGGCTCCATGTCATCTACAAGACCCTGCTAGGTAAAGTCCCCCCTTATCTCAGCTCACTGGTCACCATAGCATCACCCACCTGTAGCATGCGCTCCAGCAGGTATATCTTTCTGGTCACCCCCTAAACCAATTCTTTCTTTGGCCGCCTCTCCTTCCAGTTCTCTGCTGCCAATGACTGGAACGAACTACAAAAATCTCTGAAACTGGAAACACTTATCTCCCTCACTAGCTTTAAGCACCAACTGTCAGAGCAGCTCACAGATTACTGCACCTGTACATAGCCCACCTATAATTTAGCCCAAACAACTACCTCTTTCCCTACTGTATTTATTTTATTTATTTTGCTCCTTTGCACCCCATTATTTTTATTTCTACTTTGCACATTCTTCCACTGCAAATCTACCATTCCAGTGTTTTACTTGCTATATTGTATTTACTTTTCCACCATGGCCTTTTTTTGCCTTTACATCCCTTATCTCACCTCATTTGCTCACATCGTATATAGACTTGTTTATACTGTATTATTGACTGTATGTTTGTTTTACTCCTTGTGTAACTCTGTGTCGTTGTATGTGTCGAACTGCTTTGCTTTATCTTGGCCAGGTCGCAATTGTAAATGAGAACTTGTCCTCAACTTGCCTACCTGGTTAAATAAAGGTGAAATAAAATAAAATAAAATGTGTCTGTCTGTCTGCCTGTCTGTGTCTTCCTGTCTGTGTCTGCCTGTCTGTCTGTCTAATTGCAGGAAGTGACTTAATTGGGGTCATAGGGCCGGTTTCACAGGACTACACAAACTATTTTTGGTCTTGCAGTTCTAGAAACTAAGAGCTTTGTTATGAAGAGGATATTGGTCAAAACACACACACTCACAGACAATGCAAGACAAACACCCCAGTCTTGCACTGACATCAAGGTCAGTTCCTCAGTGCTGAATTGGCCTTGATGTCTTACTGCTGCCTATCTCAGGCACACAGACACACACACACTCATCTTATTGAAACAACGTCTCATCACTTTCTCTCTCGCACACACACACATACAATGGCTTGACATCCCATAATTTCTCCTCCTAAAAACCTCAACAGCCTACCGATAAGCATTTCCTAGGAGACCAGCCTGTAAGGAATGGGTTGTGTAAGAGGAAAATGCGTTGAGACATGGCCAGGGACAGGCCAAACTGAACAGGCTCTAATGCTAATCTAATCTCATTTTAGCTTAGTTCTTTTATTGTTCTCTCTACCTGGCCCCTATTTGTTATATATTTGAGTTCTATGTCTTGTATTTCTATTCAATGGAGATTCTCCATTGAAAGAGCTTTTTAGTTCAGGACTAGGCTTAATCTGTGTCTGGGAAACCAGCCTGTCGTGTACTGTAGAATTTATTTATACATTTGTGTGTGTGTGTGTGTCTAGCGGACCTGTTTGACATCCTGCTGCCTATGCTGAACATCTACCAGGAGTTTGTGAGGAACCACCAGTACAGCCTGCAAGTGCTGGCCAACTGCAAGCAGAACCGAGACTTCGATAAGCTGCTGAAGCAGTATGAGGCTAATGCTGCCTGTGAGGGCAGGATGCTGGAGACCTTCCTCACATACCCCATGTTCCAGGTAACACACACATGCACGCGCATCAGTAGCGGTTCCAAGCCCCCCCCCCCCCCCCCAAAAAAGCCCCATTCTGCACTAACAAATTTTATTCAGACATTTGGAACACAAATAAATAATCATAACATTTAAAACAATATAAATACAAAGACTCAAATATGAAAAAGTAGTAACAAAGACAAATAGAAACAAATGTGTGGATTTGGCACTCGAGCATCAATACATTACCCATCACCCAACACTGTCAACCAAGAGTCAAGACTAAACCAATTCACATTGGTGTGCAGACTGGTTTTGGATTATTCTTCACAATTTCACACACACCAGAAAAGAAATGCAACAATATGTCTGTGAAACTATATATATTCATATTATGAATGAATTGTGGTTTCTTTGGTAGCATTTTCTAGTGTGACTAATTTTCCTAATTGCATTAGTACTGTACAAAGTTAGAGGTGCGCTATTTGATAGATTCCCCCGCTCCCCCTCCCTTGGGCTTCCAGTGGAGAGACCTGAGGTGAACCTACCCCCCTGCCTCCCTATCTCATACTTCTGAGTGGTAGACCTTCCCAGGCAGTAGCCTGCCTAGCTCACAAACTAGAATCAGGGCGCCCACTCCGACAAGGTTAATTGACCTACAGCCTCACACAGTGACATCATTGACATAATGTGCAAATGAGCGATAGAAAATCGATCGCGCAAATGTGACCATTCTGATTTGTTCAACGCACACACACACACACGCACGCACGCATGCACTCACACCACCACAAACCAAATGTTCTGTAACGTATACGCTGGGAGTCGGAAAGCAAGTGCAGGTGGTGAGTTTAATGAACGGAACATCGAGCAATATCACAAACACGAGTAGCGTATAGACATGAAACACAAACAATACTGACTGGGGAAAGAACCTAAGGGGTTGTCAGATATAGGGGAGGTAATAAGTGAGGTAATGGAGTCCAGGTGTGTCTGACGTGCAGGTGCGCGTAATGATTGATACCAGGTGTGCGTAATGATGGATCCCAGGACCGGTGGTTAGTATACCGGCGACATCGGACCCCTGAGGGGAGTAGCGGTAACGCACACTTATTCACACGTGCCTGCACACACGCAATGCATGCACACACTCACTCCAACACACAAATACATCCTCACATACCACATGTTCTAGGTACCATACACACTCACCTAGCAAATACCTACTTGTAGAACCCTATCTGTGGCCTTGCTCATAAACATTCAAACCATAAAGTCTCAATTAAATACCTCACCCTTCAACCAATTACCCTCTATCTCTCTCTTCCTTTCTTCCTCTATTTGTTTTTCTCAGATTCCTCGTTACATCATCACTCTGCATGAGCTGCTGGCGCACACTCCGCACGAACACGTAGAGCGCAAGAGCCTGGAGTTCGCCAAGTCCAAACTAGAGGAGCTGTCAAGGTGTGTGTTTGTGTGTGTGTGTGTTTATTTGTGGGTGTATCAATGAGTACGAATACCTCAACACATTCAGGTATGAATTATCACCTCTTAGACATTTCATGTAGTATATCATGTTTGTGTGTTTCCTCAGGGTGATGCATGATGAGGTGAGTGATACAGAGAACATCCGTAAGAACCTGGCCATCGAGAGGATGATTGTAGAGGGATGTGATATACTACTGGACACCAGTCAGACCTTCGTCAGACAGGGTGAGCGTGCACACACACACAGGTATATGCCCACACACATCAGAATTCACTTACACATTCATGACACAAACCATTGTTTATGTAACAGTATTTCTCATATCCATCTCAGTGGCCTTGTGGTTAGACTGTCCTCCCCGTGATTGGAAGGTTGGGGGTTCAATCCCTGGTCGAGTCATACCAAAGAGTCTAAAAATGGGACTTGATACCTCTCTGCTTGGCATTAAGGAGATTGATTGGGGGTAAGGCCCTGCGATAAACTAGCGTTCTGTCCAGGGTCTGTTTTTGTACATCAAGCTGCCTCACGCTACAGAAACAGGAGATGGGCAGTTCTGGCTTGGACAAGGCTTTTTAAATTTTTTCTCACACTCATCTCTCCCCACTCTTCCTGTCTCTCAACACCACCTCTTACTCCCTCCTCCCTCTCTCCCCCATTGCCCTCCCCCGCCAGGTTCTCTGATTCAGCTGCCGTCGGTGGAGAGGGGTAAGCTCAGTAAAGTGCGTCTGGGCTCTCTGTCTCTGAAGAAGGAAGGAGAGAGACAGTGCTTCCTGTTTACAAAACACTTTCTGATCTGCACACGCAGCTCAGGAGGCAAGCTGCACCTGCTCAAGGTGAGCCACACACACGCATACTTACTGGCTATAATTCTCCACCCTTTTCCAGAAGTGTGCAGTTACATACTCCCGGGTTGGATTTAAAATCATATTGGTAGAATGAGTTTCCACCATTGTTAAATCCATGAGAGAAGTTGTGTAATTGTACACTTTGGGAGAAAGGTGGAGAATTGGGACCTAGTCATATTTTAAGCACACAAAAAAACACAAACAGTCAATGACCTCGGACCTCTTTCTGCAGCAAGGTGGAGTCCTATCTCTGATAGAATGTACCCTCATAGAAGAAACAGAGACCAGCGACGACGACTGTGAGTAGTGTGTGTGTTAACCAACCCCAGTCCTTTAGATATATGCAGTGACTCAGACAGGCTCATTAAGTCTCTGTCTCCATACAGGTTAATTAGTGTCAAAAGATAAGTGTCCACAGATAAAGCTCTGGCTGACCCTCACATCCCTTCAAATACCAGCTAACAGCCTTCCCTTTAAATGACACTCATGCTGATCCTATGGCATCACTCACTCATTAACCTTACAGAGGGGTCTTTTCACTCACAGACTTCCAGGGACGGAACTTTGAGTGACACACACACACACACACACACACACACACACACACACACACACTGCAGGGGTAAATTAAGTGGACCAGCTTATATCTTATTCATGTATTAATCTTTATCTAGTGTCATACCAAAATACACTGTCACCCTAGGTGACCCAATCTTCTCGTTTTCTTTCTCACTCTCCCTTCCCTTGTTTTTAGCGAAGTCCAGTGGTGGTCAGGTATTCGGTCAGTTGGACTTTAAGCTGATCATCGAGCCGTCTGACTCACCCTCCTTCACTGTAGTCTTGTTGGCTCCCTCACGACAGGAGAAAGCTGCCTGGACCAGTGACATCAGCCAGGTAACTAACGCTCTCACTTTCTCTTTCTCTTTCTCGCTTTCTCTTCTTGGAATAATAACCGAACAACAAAAAGTTCACAAACAGCACCGTGTGTTTCCCTCTGGGTATCCCATGAGGCTTTGCAGGGGGTAAACAGAGTGGTTGGTTCCCCAGGGGTCAAACCCTGGTTTGTGCTTGGCTCATCCCCTTTAACCCAGTGTTCCCCCTACATGCACGCACGCACACACACACACATGCATGCACACACACACACACTGCACCTCCTCTGAGGCTTGGCTTGATTCTAAACAAAGATTAGGTCAAAGGAAAAGCTTTAATAACAACATATCTTTCCTTAGGGTTTTGATACATTTCTTGTAAACCATAATTACATACGACATTTTACGATGTTGCTAATATATCAGATTGAGGTTTAGATTGATCTTTCACTCCACTTATCTGCACTAACTCTCCCTCTCCTCCCTTTTCCTCTATCTCTCTCGCCCTCTCTCTCTAGTGTATCGATAATATCCGCTGTAATGGTTTGATGACTAGTGTATTCGAGGAGAACTCCAAAGTCACCGTGCCTCACATGATCAAGTAAGAGCGCCCACATACAGTTGAAGTCAGAAATGTACATACACCTTAGCCAAATACATTTAAACTGTTTTTCACAATTCCTGACATTTAATCCTAGTAATAATTCCCTGTCTTAGGTCAGTTAGTATCACCACTTTATTTTAAGAATGTGAAATGTCAGAATAATAATAGAGAATGATTTATTTCAGCTTTTATTTCTTTCATCACATTCCCAGTGGGTCAGAAGTTTACATACACTCAATTAGTATTTGGTAGCAGTGCCTTTAAATTGTCTAACTTGGGTCAAATGTTTCGGGTAGCCTTCCACAAGCTTTCCACAATAAGTTGGGTGAATTTTGGCCCATTCCTCCTGACAGAGCTGGTGTAACTGAGTCAGGTTTGTAGGCCTCCTTGCTCGCACACACCTTTTCAGTTCTGCCCATAAATGTTCTATAGGATTGAGGTCAGGACTTTGTGATGGCCACTCCAATACCTTGACTTTGTTGTCCTTAAGCCATTTTGCCACAACTTTGGAAGTATGCTTGGGGTCATTGTCCATTTGGAAGACCCATTTGCGACCAAGCTTTAACTTCCTGACTGATCTCTTGAGATGTTGCTTCAGTATATCCACATAATTTTCCTCCCTCATGACGCCATCTATTTTGTGAAGAGCACCAGTCCCTCCTGCAGCAAAGCACCCCCACAACATGATGCTGCCACCCCCGTGCTTCACAGTTGGGATGGTGTTATTTGGCTTGGAAGCCTCCCCCTTTTTCCTCCAAACATAACGATGGTCATTATGGCCAAACAGTTCTATTTTTGTTTCATCAGACCAGAGGACATTTCTCCAAAAAGTATGATCTTTGTCCCCATGTGCAGTTGCAAACTGTAGTCTGGCTTTTATATGGTGGTTTTGGAGCAGTGGCTTCTTCCTTGCTGAGCGGCCTTTCAGGTTATGTCGATATAGGACTCGTTTTTACTGTGGATATAGATACGTTTGTACCTGTTTCCTCCAGCATCTTCACAAGGTCATTTGCTGTTGTTCTGGGATTGATTTGCACTTTTCGCACCAAAGTACGTTCATCTCTAGGAGACAGAACACGTCTCGTTCCTGAGCGGTATGACATCTGCGTGGTCCCATGGGGTTTATACTTGCGTACTATTGTTTGTACAGATGAACGTGGTACCTTCAGGCGTTTGGAAATTGCTCCCAAGGATGAACCAGACTTGTGCAGGTCTACAATTTTTTTCTGAGATCTTGGCTGATTTCTTTTGTTTTTCCCATGATGTCAAGCAAAGAGGCATTGGGTTTAAGGTAGGTCTTGAAATACATCCACAGGTACACATCCAATTGACTCAAATGACTCAATTAGCCTATCAGAAGCTTCTAAAGCCATGACATAATTTTCTGGAATTTTCCAAGCTGTTTAAAGACACAGTCAACTTAGTGTATGTAAACTTCTGACCCACTGGAATTGTGATAGAGTGAAATAATCTGTCTGTAATCAATTGGTGGAAAAATGACTTTTCATGCAGAAAGTAGATGTCCTAACCGACTTGCCAAAACTCTAGTTTGTTAACAAGAAATGTGTGGAGTGGTTGAAAAACGAGTTTTAATGACTCCAACCTAAGTGTTTGCAAACTTCCGACTTAAACTGTATACGTTAACACATGTCTGTGTCTGTCACACCTGCTTTTGCTCCAGTGTGTATGGCTTAGTTCTAACCCAGAGCTAACATACCTGAATATACCACTCAAAGTATTTATGAATAGTTGATCAGGTTTGTTACTTCTTGGCTGAAACAAGAGCCTGCACTTCCTCCAGGCTCAGGTGTGAGGAACACTGCCGTATTTAACACAGCTATTGTAAAAGCCACTGCTTTTTTGACTGAACCTCCTTAGTTGGTGGTGGTGTTCATTTTTTTTATGCAGATTTCTTGGCTATTTTCTTTGGACTTTTGTCCACAAATGTACCAACATTTATGATAAGTGGATTCCTTTCAGGTCACGCGCCTCTAACAAAGAGTACACTTCCCTTCAGCCTCATTCTGAACAGTGTTACTTCTTCATTTCTCAAAGGAAAAACCTCAACCAATTTCTAAAGACTGTTGAAATCCAGTGGAAGCAATATGAACTGCAATCTGAATTCCCAATGAAAACCCTATTGAAGAGTGACCGCAAAAATAACATCTGAATGGTTTGTCCTCGGTTTTTCGCCTGCCAAATAAGTTCTGTTATAGTCACAGACATGATTCAAACAGTTTTAGAAACTTCAGAGTGTTTTCTATCCAAATATACTAATAATATGCATATCTTATCTTCTGCGCATGAGTAGCAGGCAGTTTAATTTGATCACGCTTTTCATCCAAAATTCCGAATGCTGCCCCCTATCCTAGAGAAGTTTTAAGGCAGTTATACAATTTAAAAAACATTACAATACATTCAGTACAGAATTCACAACACACTAAGTGTGTGACCTCAGGCCCATACTCCACAACGACATATCTACAATGAAAAATCCATGTGTGTGTGTGTATGCATGTGTCTGTGCCTGTGTGTTACTTCACAGTCCCCGCTGTTCCATAAAGTCTATTTTTATCTGCTTTTTTAATCTGATTCTACTGCTTGCATCAGTAACCTGATGTGGAATAGAGTTTCATTTAGTCATGGCTCTATGTAGTACTTTGCGCCTCCCATGGTCTGTTCTGGACTTGGGGACTGTGTAGAGAACTCTGGTGACATGTCTTGTGGGGTATGCATAGTTGTCCAAGCTGTGTGCTAGTATTTTAAACAGACAGCTCAGTACCTTCAGTTTATCAACCTCTTACAAAATCAAGTAATGAGGAAGTCAATCTCTCTTCCACTTTGAGCCATGAGAGATTGACATGCATGTCATTAATGTTAGCTCTCGGTGTACTTTTAAGGGCCAGTCATGCCGCCCTGTTCTGAGCCAACTGCAATTTCCCATTATCCCCCTTTGTGGCACCTGATCACTTGACTCAAAGCCAGTGGCATCTCATTAGTAAAGATTGAAAAAAGCAAGGTGCCTAAACAGCTACCCTGGGGAATTCCTGCTTCTACCTGCATAATGTTTGAGAGGCTTCCATTAAAAAACACCCTCTGTGTTCTGTTAGACAAGTAGCTCTTTATCCACATTATATCAGGGGGTGTAAAGCCATAACACATACGTTCTTCCAGAAAGACTATGATCTATAATATTAAAAGCTTCACTGAAGTCTAACAAGACAGCCCCCAGAATTTTATCATCAATTTCTCTCAGTCAATCAGTCATTTGTGTAAGTGCCGTGCTTTTTGAGTGTCCTCACAAATATGCGTGCTGAAAGTCTGTTGTCAATTTGTTTACTGTGAAATAACATTGTATCTGGTCAAACACACATTTTTTTCAGAAGTTTACTAAGTGTTTGTAACATTGTGATATGTGCAAACAAATATTTGTGCTATGAAACTAAATAAATCCTGCACTCTGACCCACAAAACTCCTTTGATCGATTGATTTATAGTGTTAGACAAAGCAAGGAAAGTGAATTTGAAAACGTGATGTTTTATTGGCATTTGCAGCGGTTGTCGGTAAGTAATTAATCTGCTAGCTTCTGACATGACTTACTGCAACTTTAAGTGTTTATCCATACTTAAAACTTCTGTGTGAGTAATCCTAGCAATCCAATGATTAGATCACCAGTGATTGTGTGTGTGTGTGTGTGTGTGTCCGTCCATCAGATCTGATATGCGCCTCCATAAAGATGATGTTGACATTTGCTTCAGCAAGACACTCAACTCCTGCAAGGTCCCACAGATTCGCTACGCCAGCGTGGAGCGGCTGCTGGAAAGGCTGACGGACTTGCGCTTCCTCTCCATCGACTTCCTCAACACCTTCCTCCACACCTACCGTATCTTCACTACTGCTGCCGTGGTCATGGATAAACTGGCTGACATCTACAAGAAACCTTTCACCTCTATACCTGTCAGGTAATACAGGAGAGAGAACATGCATGACATGCACACATTCACAGAAAAGTGCACACACACATTTTCATGTTACAGAGGGTTGAGTTTTCTCTAAACCTCTCACCTCATTATATCTCCTGTTATTCTCTCTATCCAGTTTTATTGGTGTTTTGTGTGTGTGTGTTGTATGAGAGAGAGAGAGAGAGAGAGAGAGAGAGACTGAGTGTTTTGTGACCTTTCCACCTGGCTGTTTCAGCCCCAGAACGGAGGTTGAGTGGTGTAGGACCACTTGTGGCCCAGGGGTTAATTGAACGAAACACAACAATTTTACTGCTAGCTGTCACGTTCTGACCTTTATTTCCTTTGTTTTGTCATTATTTAGTATGGTAAAGGCGTGAGTTGGGGTGGGCAGTCTATGTTTGTTTTTCTATGATTTGGGTATTTCTATGTTTCAGCCTAGTATGGTTCTCAATCAGAGGCAGGTGTCATTAGTTGTCTCTGATTGAGAATCATACTTAGGTAGCCTGGGTTTCACTGTGTGTTTGTGGGTGATTGTTCCTGTCTCTGTGTTTGCACCAGATAGGACTGTTTTGGGTTTTCACGGTTCTTGTTTTTGTTAGTTTGTTCATGTGAAGTGCTTTATTAAACATGAATCAAAATAACCACGCTGCGCTTTGGTCCGCCTCTCCTTCAAGTCAAGGAAACCGTTACACTAGCAAAATAGATGCTTGAAAAATGTTTCATTTTGCCAAAACATTTGCCAAGACAGTGTTTTGTGTGTATGCATTTTCCTGCCCAGACCTAATGATCCTCTCAACTGGAAAGTCTGTGCCTCTTTTCTTATCTTTTTCCTGTGTCCAGCGCAGGTGTGTGTAGGCCAACTCCTGGATGACCTCATTACCAGAGAACATAGACCAGAAACAACAGCAGAGACCCACACACCTACAGTATATGACAGGGTGTATTTGCTCCTAGCCACTGATCTTGTCAGTTTGGCATTTTCCCCACTAATTGTTAAGGTTAGAATTGGGGGAGGGTAAGACGATCCTAGATCTGTACCTAAGGCACATGAGGTTGGTGGCACCTTAATTGGGGAGGACAGGCTCGTGGTAATGGCTGGAGCGGAATCAGTGGAATGGTATCAAACACGTGGTTTTCATTTGTTTGATTCCATTCCATTTGCTTCGTTCCAGCCCTTATTATGAGCCGTCCTCCCCTCAGCAGCCTCCACTGACCTAGGGGAGTCTTCACCCTGGAGCATAATGAAGCATAATGAATTCACACATAGTTTCAACATGAAACGGCTTTGATGTCCTGTGATCATTGTCAGTTATATATAAATAAACATATATGTTGTCCTGACCTTCACTCCTCCATCCTCCACCTTTCCCATCACCTCATCCCCCCTCACCCATCCCCTCTTCTCACTCCATCCCCTCCTCTCTCATCCTCACCCCATCACCCCTTGCCCATCCCCTTCTCTCACCCCTCCATCCGTTATATCCCTTCCCTCTCCATCCCCCCTCCACAGGGTACAGTACCACTCATTTGACCGCCTGTCCATCACGTCCATCTGTCCTGACTACAGCCTGAAGATCAGGAAGATAGCCCTGGATCAGTCCAAGTAACACAATCTGCCTCTCTCTTTCCCTCCCCCTCTGCTTTATCCCTTGCTCTTTCTCTTTCTGTCCCTGGACTTGTCCAAGTACCTCTCTCTTTGCCTCTCACTTGTGTTCTCTCCTCCTCTCCCCTCTCTCTCGCTCTTTCTCGTCTTTCCTTACTTTTGCATCTTTTCACTGCACCTTTTCTTTTAGAGGAGACTTCAAGGCTATTTTGCTCTTTACTCCGCTCCCTTTCCCTGTCCTTCGCTCAATGTCTCTGTCCTTAGTTTTCTTTCTCCCTCCCTCTAGCATCTTCCGTCTGCATATTCGCCCTTCTGACTACTGTGGAAGACCACTGGGCTCTTTCCCTCTCTGTCTGTGTGTCACTTAGTGCTGAGCGATTAACTGAAATGTCGGTTAATTTTTGGTTTTTAAAACAACTTATTGACTGACATTGGTTGAATTATTTTAATCCCATTTCATTTTTTTCTCTCTCTGTGAGCTCAATACGCACACTGTAGTTTCTCTACAGATAAATCAGATCATGCCCGAACTGTGCGATGTACTGTTGTGGGGAGTTGTAGTTTCCAACAGGCCAATGTTCCACATAGTTTAGTGACGAAAACGTGATAATTAACTACAAATAACCATAGTCCATAATAATGTTTATTCTTACGCCTGCTACATAAGAGACAGAAGAATGTGTGATCAAGAGGGGATACATAGAGAGCAGTTGCTTCTTGAGGTATTGGTATTCAGCAGTCATATTGGTATGCCTTATTTACTTTAAAGAACTACTGAAATAATGGTTTTGTTAGACAGCATAGGTCGCAGCTCTATAGGGATGAGATGATGACTTGGAGTGAAATTAAAGTCATCAAATAAAACAAATGTAATATACACAACAACTGAAATATTTTATTAAAGTAATGTGAATAACTGATGGTTAATAAGTGATAAGCAGTCATGAGCAGTCAGTATCATCATGGGATTTTTAATTATTGTTTTATTCTGTTTTTGGTTACAGCATTCAACCCACATAATGCATAGTGCATTTAATGTTTAGAAAATCTTGATTATTGTTTATAATCGAACCGAATCCGAACCAACCTCAAAAAGCTCTAATCGCTCAGCACCACTCTCACTCCTTTCTTCAACTTCTTTGCATGGTCTTTCATGTAACCTATTTTCCACTCAGGCTGAGTTATAGATCTATCTGTAGTGCTGACGGTTCTGTTCACAGTTTTCTGGCATGATGATGATGATAGCATCTCCCGTCTCAAAACACTCAAATTCATGACTCAATGCAAATTTGACAGATTTTTTTTCCCTCTCTCTCTCAGGTCTTTGGAATTGTTCTTTGCCACCAACCAGAACAACCGAAGTGGTGATCACACCAATGACAAGTCCCCCCGTCTCTGCCGCAAGTTCTCCGGTCCTCTCTCCATCTCCTCCCGCACCTCCTCTCCTGTCCGCACACGCAAACTCTCTCTGCATTCCCCCATCAGTGCCAGGGTGGGGGGGCTGGACCTTACTAATATTAACTCTATCCCCTCCTCCTTCTCTCAGTCCGCTGTCAGTAGTCCATCCTCAGCCCAAACCCCTACATTCCCTACCCCCTCCCCCCAGACCCCCACTACAACCTCCCCCCCTCCCACCTCCTCCTCGTCCCCTCCAGGTGGCAACAAGACCCCCCAAGACCAGGCCCCCCTCCCCCCCTGTCTACCTCTGTCCTACCCCGAACAGAGTCCCTCCCCCACTACAGAAGGGCAGGAGCTGCCTCGTGTTGACGCCTTCTGTGGAAAAATGAGACGCAGCATCCGCAGAGGTAAGGCCTATCTAAACACACACATGCAGCACAGATGCGCACACACACCCTACCTGGATTCCCTTACTGAGCTGCCTTCTGAGCATCACAGGCATTTAGTCAGTTTATTTCTGAGTTTTAACAGCAGCTCTGATTCTAATGTTCTCTGACAAGGCCTTTAGAGAGAAGAGAGGCAGGCTGCTAGGGTGTTTATGGCTGCACAGGATACACAGTCATTAGAATTGGGGTGTGAGTAGAAAACATTCAGAGGAAGTGTTCTCACTTTACATTCTATACTGTGTGTGTATGGGAGAAAGCGAGAGATAGTGAGTGTTTTATGACCTTTTGCCCTGGCTGTTTCATGCCCAGAACTGGGCTTCTTTTTTTTACCCATCTTCCAATAGGTGCCCTTTTTTTGCGAGGCCTTGGAAACCTCCCTGGTCTTTGTGGTGGAATCTGTGTTTGAAGTTCACTGCTCGACTGAGGGACCTTACAATTATACAGTGCCTTGCGAAAGTATTCGGCCCCCTTGAACTTTGCGACCTTTTGCCACATTTCAGGCTTCAAACATAAAGATATAAAACTGTATTTTTTTGTGAAGAATCAACAACAAGTGGGACACAATCATGAAGTGGAACGACATTTATTGGATATTTCAAACTTTTTTAACAAATCAAAAACTGAAAAATTGGGCGTGCAAAATTATTCAGCCCCCTTAAGTTAATACTTTGTAGCGCCACCTTTTGCTGCTGATTTCTGATTAGAATAATATTACTACACAGATCATACACGTAATGTAAGCCAGCAAGCTAATGCTAGCTAACAGTATTGTTTAACTTGCAATAAAAATAACTTTCTGACTAAATTAGAAACATATATCTGAAAATGTAACTAGACTCTTATACCCGTAACATATTATATTCTTATTTGTGAATACTACAAATGACTCCAAAATGACAACACATTACATACAATTTCTGCAAATTAATCCAACAAGTTTGTGGTCACAAATTTGATGCAGTCATTGCATGCTAGGAATATGGGACCAAATATTGAACATTTCACTACTTTATTTATAAGAATTTTTAGGGTGTCAATAAAAAAAAGTATAATATATATATTTTTTTCTCTAAGCAATTGTATTAATATAAAATATAATTTCACACATTTTTAACAATGAAGTAAGGTACGGCGGAAGTTTGCAAGAGAGCTTTATAAACAAAAAGAGAGCAATGCATCGATTTACTGTACAAGATTTCAGAGAGGGCCATCCTACTTTCTGATACAGAATGCAGTGATGTGTACTGAACAATTTGCCTGTAATAAAGCATAATGTGTTGTGATAAACTGCATCCAATTTAGTGTAGTGGCAGGTGCATTCATATACACTGAGTGTACAAAACATGACATAGACCAACCAAGTGAATCCAGGTGAAAGCTATGATCCCAAGGCAGAGGTCTTTGGTGAATGGGGCTGAAATGGATTTTGGGAATCCCATCCTGCTGACCAACAGTTTCGCCCACCTGCTTCCGGAGATTCCTGCTCCCTCATCCTCTACCCTGTCTCCAGCCCAGGGCGTCTCTACCACATATACTACAGCCGGCTCTGGTCCATCGGGCCACACCACACTTCGGTCCTCAAGGGGTCTTTTAAACCACTATAGGCGAAAGAACATCCGTACTTCTCCAGCTTTCACCTGCTTTCAACATCAGCAGCACTATGGTGAGAAAAATCTTAGTTCCCAGTTCTACCCAGGAGCACTAGTACAGGACATCACAAGGCTGCTTCCGACCATTCTGCGATAGATGCTTGGGAGGTGACGCTGTCATTGTCCATGTGGGGTCAAATGACATCAGGAGGGCTAGGAACCTTTGAAAATTGATTTTAAGGAACTGATTCTAGCTTTGAAAATTGATTTTAAGGAACTGATTCTAGCATTGAAAGATTCCAAAAAGCGGCCAATCATTTCTGGTCCGGTACCGTTGTTGGGCAGTAGGTGTGAAAGATTCAGCAGGCTACTGGCATTACACATCTGGCTAAAAGATTGCTGTAGCTCTGTTGGAATCAATTTTATAGATAACTTTGACACCTTCTGGAAACAGAAGATACTCTACAGGAATGACTGACCGTGCACTATCAGCTCGATTATAAATAACATGAGCTCATAAGCTCCCAAGTTAAGCATTAAAAACAATCAAGCAACCCAGAAAAGTGCTAAAAATAGCCCATATTAACATAAGAAACAAGATTCATGAAGTCAATAACTTTCTTGTAACAGGTGACATTCATATTCTGACTATCTCTGAAACTCACTTAGATAATTCCTGTAATGATACAGTGGTAGCAATATATGGCTATGACATCTACCCGAAAAGACAGAAATGCCAGTGCTGCGGTCAATATTCAGAACCACATTCCTGTAAAGCTTAGAGACAATCTAATGTTAAATACTGTTGAAGTAATATGGCTGCAGGTTCATCTGCCTCACATAAAGCCCATTCCTGTGGGAAGCTGCTATAGGCCACCAACTGCTAACAGTCCGTATCTGGATATGTGTGAAATGCTTGAAAATGTATGTGATATCAACAGAGAAGTATATTGTCTGGGTGATTTAAATATTGACTGGCTTTCATCAAGCTGCCCATTAGTTACAAACAGCACAGGAATGAAACCATCAACATGTATTGATTACAGCTTTACTAATGCTGCAGAAATTTGATTTCAAGCAGTATCCAAATCCATAGGATGTAGTGATCACAATATAGTAGCCATATCTCGGAAAACCAAAATTCCAAAGACTGGGCCTAATATATTGTATAAGAGGTCAGATGTTGATGATGTAAATCATATTTGCTGGTCTGTTGTGTGTAATGAGGAGTAACCAGATGCTGCACTTGACACATTTATGAAATTGCTTATTCCAGTTAAGAAAATGACTGTAAATACTGTTATATCCCCTTGGATTGATGAGGAATTGAAAAATGGTATGGTTGAAAGAGATGAGGTAAAAGGTATGGCAAATAAGTCTGGCAGCCCAATCAATTGGCAAACATACTGCAAATGAAGAAATCATGTGACTAAATAAAAATAAATTACACTATGAAACAGAAATGAATAATATAAAGAATGTTATTAAAAAGCTTTGGAGCATCTTAAATGACATTTTGGGAACTCTTCTCTTTCATTCATTGAATCAGATGACTCATTCATCACACAACCCACTGGTAATGCCAACTACTTTAATTCCTTTTTCATTGGAAAGATAAGCAAACTTAGGCATGACATGCCAGCAACAAACTCCGATACTACACATCCAAGTATAGTTTACCAAATTTTGAAAGATGAGCATTGTACTTTTGATTTCCATAAAATAAGTGGGCAAAACTGATTGTCTATCAACAATGACAATCCACCGGGGTCTGACAATCTGGATGGAAAATTACTGAGGATAATAGCGGACGATATTGCCCCTCCTATTTGTCACTCCTATTTGCCATATCTTCAATATAAGCCTACTAGAAAAATTATTCCCCTACTTAAGGATAGTAAAGCCTCCTTTACTGGCTCAAATAGCCAACCCTTTGTAAACTTTTGGAAAAATGGTGTTTGAGCAGATATAATACAGTAAACAAATTTCAGCACGCCTATAGGGAAGAACATTAAACAGGCACAGCACTTACACAAATGACTGATGATTGGCTGAGAGAATTTGATGATAAAAATATTGTAGGGGATTTTTGTTAGACTTCAGTGCAGCTTTTCACATTTTCGATCATAGTCTGCTGATGAAAAAACGTATGTGTAATGTCTTTACACCTCCTGCAATATTGTGGACAAAGAGTTACCTGTCTAACAGAACACAGAGGGTGTTCTTTAATAGAAGCCTCTCAAACATAATCCAGGTAGATTCAGGAGTTCCCCAGGGCAGCAGTTTAGGCCCCTTAATTTTTTCAATATTTGCTAACGCCATGCCACTGGCTTTGAGTAAACTTAGGAAAATTGCTATTGGTTCAGAACACGGCGGGCCCTTAAAAGTACACGGAGAGCTAACATTAATGATATGCATGTCAGTCTCTCCTGGCTCAAAGTGGAAGAGAGATTACTTCATCATTTGTTTTTGTAAAAAGTGTTGACAAGCTGAATGTACCGAGCAGTCTGTTTAAACCATTGGGACACAGCTCGGACACGCATGAATACCCCACAAGACATACCACCAGAGGTCTCGTCACAGTCCCCAAGTCCAGAACAGACTACGGGAGGCACACAGTACTGCATAGTGCCATGACTACATGGAACTCTATTTCACATCAGTTAACTGATGCAAGCAGTTGAATCAGATATAAAAACAGGTTAAAATACACCTTATGGAACAGCGAGGACTGTGAAGACACACACACCGGTACAGACATACGCATACATTGTAAAATTGTTGAATGGTGGTATTATACATATTTTATTGTACATTTTGTATTGTAGATATGTAGTGGTTTAATAGTGTTATATGATGTACTGTTTTATCTTTTGTTTTATATGCAATGTAAGTGCTTTAATGTGTTTGGACCCCAAGAAGAGCAGCTAATGGGGATCCCTAATAAATACAAATCCCTTATTGATATCACCTATTAAATCCACTTCAATCAGTGTAGATGAAGGAGATGAGACAGGTTAAAGAAGGATTTTTAAGCCTTGAGACAATTGAGACATGGATTGTGTATGTGTGCCATTCAAAGGATGAATGGGCAAGACAAAACATTAAATTGCCTTTGAATGGTGTATGGTAGTAGGTGCCAGGCACATATATTTGAGTGTGTCATGAACTGCAACGCTACTGGGGTTTTCATGCTCAACGGTTTCCGGTGTGTATCAAGAATGGTCCACCACCCAAAGGACATCCAGGCAACTTGGCACACTTGTGGGAAGCATTGGAGTCAACATGGGCCTGCATTCCTGTGGAACGCTGTCGACAACTTGTAGTACATGCCCCGATGAATTGAGGCTGTTCTGAGGGAAAAGGGGGGTGCAACTAAATATTATGAAGGTGCTCCTAATGTTCTGTACACTCAGTGTAGATAGTCTAGAACTGGCAGGAATGTTGACTGAATGATTTGCTTTTTGCTATTTAGCGAAGAGGCATCACCTATTTCTAAAGAAGACCATTTTTATTCTCAACTTCTTAACTAACTTATCAATATGCTTTTTAAGAGATAGCTATTCTTCAATCCAGATGCCCATAGGGGACACAATCAATGTGGGCACCACCCATTTTTTTTAAAATGTTTTGAGAGATAACATATACTTGTTTTGACCTGTATTAAGTACCAATTTCAGTTCAACAAAGGCTTTCTGCAAACAGTTGTGTATGCTATTGCCCCACGGTTGGCCAGGCTCTTTTGGAGCTCCAGTCTGCCTTCAGTTCTTTGCAGAAAGCCTTTGTTGAAGTGAAATTGATACTTTATGCAGGGATGTTATTTTCCAATTCAGGTAAAAATGTATCTGATGATTTATGCATATGTCCATTGGTTGGTGCCCCCATTAATCATGTCCCCGCTTATAAATATCTGGGCATCTGATTGGGGGAGACTCATTGAGGCCTGGTGACAGACAGAGTCTACATCACGCGGTGTTGGCTCCCTCTGATGGACGTGCCAGGTCTCGATGGGTCCTCTGGCCAAGACTAATTGAGGCTGATTGAGACTGGTGAGTAATCAAGGGGCCGATTGCTCATCAGCCATATGGGGCCCATAAAGCTGCCAGGAGGGCAGCCACGGGAGGTTTGGAGGTGGCGAGAGCTTGCTACTGGATAGACATCCTCACGGCTTGCTAGAACCGAGGGGCTCTGTGTTTTATCCCAGAGGAGACAACATTCCCTGGAGCCCAGAAGGCGGTATTCCGGAAGAGGTCTCCTGGATGAGACTGATCTGTGTCAACGTCTAAATCAAAAACCTTGGTCTGCCACAAGTGGTGGAGAATGCAGGCATTCTGACAATGTGGTCAGACCAGGGTTGACGTTTATGTAGTATCAGTATGGACAAGTTGACAGCTCAATTCGTTTGGGCGCAACAGAACATTCACAAATGAATGCTGGAAGAACAGTGTCTACAGACTGTCTGCCTGCTTGAGGAAGTCAAGAAGCTGCGAGGAGAAACGCAGACTGAATCTCATCCCAATCAATTTTTTATGAAGTTAACGGAGGATGATGACATCGAGACTTACCTCTGCATGTTAGAACTTAGAACAGACAGCACTCCGGGAAGGATGGCCCAAGATGAAGTGGTCAGGTCTGCTGGCCCGTTCCTGTCCAGAGACGCCCAAAAGACAATCTGATAGCATGTAAAATAAATCATGAGATAAAAACACATTTATATTACATCTTCTGAACAATGTATTTATTTAATTTATTTCACCTTTATTTAACCAGGTAGGCTAGTTGATAACAAGTTCTCATTTGCAACTGCGACTTGGCCAAGATAAAGCGTAGCAATTCGACACATACAACAACACAGAGTTACACATGGAATAAACAAAACATACAGTCAATAATACAGTAGAACAAAAGAAAACAAAAAGTCTATATATACAGTGAGTGCAAATTAGGTAAGTTAAGGAAATAAATAGGCCATGGTGGCGAAGTAATTACAATATAGCAATTAAACACTGGAATGGTAGATCGGCAGAAGATGAATGTGCAGGTAGAGATACTGGAGTAGGTAGATGGGCTGTTTACAGATAGGCTAAGTACAGGTGCAGTGATCTGTAAACTGCTCTGACAGCTGGTGCTTAAAGCCAGTCAGGGAGATGTGAGTCTCCAGCTTCAGAGATTTTTGCAATTCGTTCCAGTCATGGGCAGCAGAGAACTGGAAGGAAAGATGACCAAAGGAGGATTTGGCTTTGGGGGTGACCAGTGAGATATACCTGCTGGAGCGCGTGCTACAAGTGGGTGCTGCTATGGTGACCAGTGAGCTGAGATAAGGCGGGGCTTTACCTAGCAGAGACTTGTAGATAATCTGTAGCCTGTGGGTTTGGCGATGAGTATGAAGCGAGGGCCAACCAACGAGAGCGTACAGGTCGCAATGGTGGGTAGTGTATGGGGCTTTGGTGACAAAACGGATGGCACTGTGATAGACTGCATCCAGTTTGTTGAGTAGAGTGTTGGAGGCTATTTTATAGATGACATCACCGAAGTCGAGGATCGGTAGGATGGTCAGTTTTACGAGGGTATGTTTGGCAGCATGAGTGAAGGATGCTTTGTTGCGATATAGGAAGCCAATTCTAGATTTAATTTTGGATTGGAGATGCTTAATATGAGTCTGGAAGGAGAGTTTACAGTCTAGCCAGACACCCAGGTATTTGTAGTTGTCCACATATTCTAAGTCAGAGCCGTCCAGAGTAGTGATGCTGGACAGGCGAGCAGGAGCGGGCAGCGATCGATTGAAAAGCATGTATTTAGTTTTACTTGCCTTTAAGAGCAGTTGGAGGCCACGGAAGGAGAGTTGTATGGCATTGAAGCTCGTCTGGAGGTTAGTTAACACAGTGTTCAAGGAGGGGCCAGAAGTATACAGTATGGTGTCGTCTGCGTAGAGGTGGATCAGAGAATCACCAGCAGCAAGAGCAACATCATTGATGTATACAGAAAAGAGAGTCGGTCCGAGAATTGAACCCTGTGGCACACCCATAGAGACTGTCAGAGGTCCAGACAACAGGCCCTCTGATTTGACACACTGAACTCTATCAGAGACAACAATACATAATATATCCTCAGAAATAGTGACACATTATTGATACACATTCATGGGTGTAAAGGCCCGTTGGTTAAAACTTCTTAAGGTATAGGGGACGCTTGCGTCCCACTTGGCCAAAAGCCAGGGAAAATGCAGCGCGGCAAATTCAAATAAAATGATATAAAAATCTAACTTTCATTAAATCACACATGTAAGATACTAAATTAAAGCTACACTCGTTGTGAATCCAGCCAACCTATCAGATTTTAAAAAGGCTTTTGGGGCGAAAGCATAAGAAGCTATTATCTGATGATAGCACAACAGTAAACAAAGAGAGTTTGTAGCATATTTCAACCCTGCAGGCGCTACACAAAACGCAGAAATAAAATATAAAACATGCCTTACCTTTGACGAGCTTCTTTTGTTGGCACTCCAATATGTCCCATAAACATCACAATTGGTCTTTTTGTTCGATTAATTCCGTCCATATATATCCAAAATATCAATTTATTTGGCGCATTTGATCCAGAAAAAAACAGCTTCCAATTTGCACTACAAAATATCTCAAAAGTTACCTGTAAACTTTGCCAAAACATTTCAAACTACTTTTGTAATACAACTTTAGGTATTTTTAAACGTTAATAATCGATCAAATTGAAGACGGGTCTATCTGTGTTCAATACAACCAGGAAGTGGGAAATCTGAGGTTTGTAGTTCTTCAACTCATTGCCATTCCAATATACAGTGTCTGTGGGTTCATTTTGCACTTCCCAATGCTTCCACTAGATGTCAACAGTCTTTAGAATGTTGTTTCAGGCTTCTACTGTGAAGGGGGGCTGAATGAGAGGGTATTGAGCCAGGTGTCTGGCAGAGTGCCATGGGCTTGTGACGTGCGTTCATGTGAAAGTTACCTTGCTTTTCTACAGACAAAAGGAATTCTCCGGTTGGAACATTATTGAAGATTTATGATAAAAACATCTTAAAGATTGATTCTATACTTCGTTTGACATGTTTTTACGGATTGTAACGGAACTTTTTGGACTTTTCGTCCGACCTTTCCGCTGTACTTGCACGCGAGTCGTGAATTTGGATTTATTTACCAAACGCGCTAACAAAAGGAGGTGTTTGCACATTAACTTTATCGAACAAATCAATTGGAATTGGAATTCCTGGGAGTGCATTCTGATGAAGATCATCAAAGGTAAGTGAATATTTCTAATGCTATTTCTGACTAATGTTGACTCCACAACATGGCGGACATCTTTTTAGCTTGTTTGGGCTCAGATTACTGCATGGTATGCTTTTTCCGAAAAGTTTTTTTGAAATCTGACACAGCGGTTGCATTAAGGAGAAGTTTGTCTAAAGTTCCATGTATAATAGTTGTATCTCTTATGTTTATTTTGAGTATTTCTTTAAATTGATGTGGCTCTCTGCAAAATCACTGCATGTTTTGGAACTGCTGAACATAACACGGCAATGTAAAATGAGATTTTTGGTTATAAATATGCACTTTATCGAACAAAACAAACATGTATTGTGTAACATGAAGTCCTATGAGTGTCATCGGATGAAGATCAAAGGTTAGTGATTAATTTTATCTCTATTTGTGCTTTTTGTGACTCCTCTCTTTGGTTGGAAAATGGCTGTATTTTTCTGTGACTTGGTGGTGACCTAACATAATCATTTGGTGTGCTTTCGCTGTAAATCCTTTTTGAAATCAGACACTGTGGCTGGATTAACAAGAATTGTATCTTTAAAATGGTGTAAAATACTTGTATGCTTGAGGAATTTTAATTATGAGATTTTTGTTGTTTTGAATTTGGCGCCATGCACTTTCACTGGCTGTTGGCGGGGTGGGACGCTACCGTCCCACATTTCCCAGAGAGGTTTAATAAAGGTGAAATAAAAAAAGAAAATGTAAAAGAAAATTATTTTGTTAACAAATAACCTAAAGTTATTGGCTCTACTAGAGAATTTAAACCCTTTTTTTTGAAGAACATAGTATATGGGATTGATTTTAAGAAATGTAGCTTAATTAATTTGATTAATATTATGGTGTTTCTATTCCAAAAAAATGAAAAAGGAAGAACATCTGCACTTTTGAGGACAGACTGACCAGGTGAATCCAGGTGAAAGCCCTTATTGATGTCACTTGTTAGAACTGGGGGGTGCAACTCAATATTAGGAAGGTGTTCCTAATGTCTGGTATGCTAAGGTTGTGTATATGTATACATATATAGTGGGGTCCGAAATTATTGACACCCTTGATAAAGATCAGCGATAATGACTGTATAAAATAAATAATTCAAACACTGATCTATATTGTATGCTCCAAAAAAAGTATAGTATTTTATACTAATATAATTGCTCAGAGAAAGAGTTTTTTTTATTTTTTATTTTTTATTTTTTTGAAATTTTACCCCTTTTTCTCCCCAATTCTGTGGTATCCAATTGTTTTTAGTAGCTACTATCTTTTCTCATCGCTACAACTCCCGTACGGGCTCGGGAGAGACGAAGGTTGAAAGTCATGCGTCCTCCGATACACAACCCAACCAAGCCGCACTGTTTCTTAACACAGCACGCATCCAACCCGGAAGCCAGCCGCACCAATGTGTTGGAGGAAACACTGTGCACCTGGCAACCTTGGTTAGCGCGCACTGCGCCCGGCCCGCCACAGGAGTCGCTGGTGCGCGATGAGACAAGGATATCCCTACCGGCCAAACCCTCCCTAACCCGGACGACGCCAGGCCAATTGTGCGTCGCCCCACAGACCTCCCGGTCGCGTCCGGTAACGACAGAGCCTGGGCGCGAACCCAGAGTCTCTGGTGGCACAGCTGGCGCTGTAGTACAGCGCCCTTAAACCACCCGGGAGGCAGAAAGAGGTTTTGATTAACAAGTGAGTGAGAAAGTGATAGAGAGTCAAAGATTATACCTCATACTTGTTATTGGTAATGGTTAGAGAGCATGTCTTGGGGGTATGACCTTTGACCCTCTAACTTTTTAATTATTCAAAATTCACAATTTATTCAGGATTATCCATAATCATGGTAGCATGTAGAATTATTTTGAAACATATTCTATATTTCACATAGGTGAAACCAATAAGAAACAATCAGGATAACGATAGAAACAAGGTAAGAGTGCCCTCCAGTGGTAACCAGTGGTAACCTAAGGAAACACACTCAAAATAAAACAGAAACTGTGACAAGAATGGGCTTTAAGTGAGGCAGATGAACCTGTAGCCATATTACTTCAACAGTATTTAACAGGAGATCCTTTGTAAGCTTTACAGGAATGTGGTTCTGAATATAAACATCCACACCTCCACCTTTGCCATTTCTGTCTTTTCTGTAGATCTTATAACCATGTATTTCTACCACTGTATCATCGAAGGAATTATCTAAGTCAGTTACAGAGATTGTCAGAATATGAATGTCACCTGTTACTAGCAAATTATTGATTTCATGAACCTTGTTTCTTAAGCTACATATGTTAACGTGGGCTATTTTAACACTTTTCTGGGGTCTTTGAATGTTGTTCTTGCTTTACTGGGAAGCTTAGCAGAGGTAGACATGCTTGGATTATTTATGTTAGTGCAGGGTGAGCTGCACACAGTGGACTTCCTGCTTGTGCACACCACCTCAGTCCTAACAGTATTTATCTGGTTAATAGGCATCTGATTACCACATACAATAGCTGTAGGATCAGCAGAGGCAGGATAGTGAGATGGACATACATTAGGTTACTTACATTGTGTCTTTCAATGCCCTTGGGATAATGTACATTTGCTGAAGCAGTATGACAACTCAGCGACACAATGGTAGGGATTAAATGAGCTGGGCTTGGGTCATTGACAAATCATTCTCTCAACGCAGCCTTATAATGCTGTGAAAGGATCCAAGAACCTACATTTTTGGGTTGTCAATAAATGTTAAAACCACAGAGCTACAATAGTCTTGTAGACAGTTACGGAGAGCTAAAAGTCTGCTGAACTGTTCAATGTCATGATTTATGGAAGGCAGAGGGCCAGATATTATGTGGCATTCGTTGGTGTCAAGTAGAGACCCAATCAGTTCTTTAAAATCCATCTTCAGCTGTTCTGAGCTGCCCATCATAATGTCATTCGACCCCAAGTGAACCATGACAGTATCAGCCCCCGTTGACTGACACACAGCCTCAGGAAGCAACGTGGTGATATCCTGAACGTTTGCCCTGGGAAGACACAAAGTCTTTGCCCCTGGTACAAATATATACCTCACCATCGAACTCCCTATCACAATAGCCAGAATGATCCTGCCTCTGCTGTGTCGAAGCTGATTGTGAGGCCAGCCACAGAATCAGTAGAGGGCTGCTGAGACGCAGGCTGCGTGCAGGCTACAACAGCCAAACGAACAGAGCTCTGATCCAGAGACCACGCCCCAGAGGAGGGGGGCTGGGTGGTCAAGGCTGTGCCCTGGCGATTGATTGACTAGGACAGGGAGAGGTAGCTGGAGGGACATCCACCGCCATGGAGGGAACACCCAAGTCCCCGGCAGAAGACAGCTGGAACAGGGGCTCAAAGCGATTTGAAAGTCTTAAGTCCGGACACGGGGGAAGAAGGCAGGTGTGCCGAGAACGATTCTTCTCCTTCTTTCTGGTTCCGACACGCATCCATTTACGCTCACCTGGAGTCGAACGACGAGCAGCCATTTTCTGGTTCTAACTAGTAGAGGGGTGCAGTGGTGGAAATGTATCGTAGTCCAGGAAGGTCCCATTATGATCCTCTTGGATGTTTTGACAGGAAGCATTTGAAGATGCTGATAGCTTAATGGAATCCTTATTCAGTTCAAGCCGTTTGGTCAAATTTAAAATGTATTCATGAAGATGAATGATCTTTTCTTAATAAGCTGCATCAAGTTCAATACATTTTTTGTATTTTTCATAGTCTAAAATGACCACAGCACCCCCCTTGTCTGCAGGTTTGATTAACAAAGTCTTTCATTTGTTCATTGAGTGCCTGTTTCTTCTGTCCTGGTGAGGTTTTCTGAATGTGGTTCGTTTTCTCGTATATACAGGCACAACTTCTTGTATGACTAACCTACAATAGGTATTAACTGAGGAGTTGTTAACCATTGGACATAATTTGCTTTTGGGAATAAAATGAGTAATAGTTATTTGTTGGGTCTCTAGGTTAGAAGCAGTATTTTGGGAATTAATTAATTCATCTTTCGTATCAAATGGTTTGTCTGCACAGAGGCCCTTAGATAAGACTGAGACTTGAGCGTCAGTGAGTTATTTTCTGGAGAGGTTAATTACCACGTCCTGCTGTAGCTCCTAGTCCCCTCGATACGTAAAGCTTACACGGTGATACTAGCAATAGCAGCATTGCAGGTTTCCCTTTTCTCTCATGTTCTTATTTATAATCAAATTGACTCCAAAATGACACAATACATTATTTACCATACATTTCTATTGGGCAAAAAAATATAATATAAGGAAGTAATCTGAAACACAACCAAAACTTACTGCAAATGCATCCAACAAGTTTTTAGAGTCACAAGCTTGATGTCATCAATGCGTGCCAGGAATATGGGATCAAATACAAAACTTTTGACTACTTTATTTATACAAATCTTTAGACGTGTCAATCATTTTCACACTCCTAAGCATATCGCTTATTGGACACTGCGCACACACACACACGCATGCCACACACACACACACACACACACACACAGTGCAGGATATTCATCTAAAGTGGCTCTGTAGTCCTCTGAGTTTATGAAGACAGTTACAGGGAAGACTTCTTGATTCGGTGTCAAAATGCGGTTGAGGGCCCCCCTACATTTTCCCCGTGTACCCCGAGTATTTATCTGTGTGAGAGAGTGTGTGTGAGTGAAGTATTCACTTTTCTGTTTTTTAAGGTATTTTCTGATTTTATTTAACTGATAGAGATAGAGGATGAGATTGTGACAAAGGGCCTTATGCCAGACTCAAACCTATGCCGTCACTGTAGACGTGTGTGCTGGAGGCTGCAGCATTACAGCTAGACCAGCCAGGCATGCTGACTCACTGTTCTACATGACGCCGTTGTTGTTGCCATTGTGTGATTGACAATAGTGTGTCATTTTCTGCTTAGCTGTCTTGGAGTCTGTCTCAATGGACAAGTTCATCCCTGAGTCGCCTCAGAACAGCGAATCAGGAGAGGTCTCTCCCTGCCGCTCCCCCTCCACCCCACGACACTTCCGCTACAGGCAGCCTGGAGGTAAATGTGTGTGCGTATGTTTGTGTGTCAGACCTGACACAACTACGGTTTAAACTGTGCTTCGTGGAAAGAAACTATTTATTTGGGGGGGACAAATAGTTAACTATTTGAATACAGATCTCAGAAAGGTATTACTTTTCGGAAACTATTGGATTTGCTGCCTTCAACTAATGGCAGGGCTGTATCTGGAACTGTATGTTGAAGATAGAAATAGAATAAATAGCAAACACAATCTCCTATACTATTCCAATCTATATGACAGTTATATTTGATCTACATAATACTTTTTTGAACATTCTATATTTAACCTTTATTTAACTAGGCAAATCAGTTAGGATTTTTTATTTATTTACAATAATGGCCTAGGAACAGTGGGTTAACTGCCTTGTTCAGGGGCAGAACGACAGATTTTTAGCTTGTCAGCTTGGGGATTTTATCCACCAAACTTTGGTTACAGGCCCAACACTCTAACCACTAGGCTACCTGCCGCCCAATTCTCCTGGATGTCCATTTGTGTACATAATAAATTCAAACCAATTTATATTTTGTACAGATGAGTATCAAATCAAATCAAATTGTATTTGTCACATGCGCCGAATACAACAGTATTCAATACAACTGTAGAGAGTGAAATGCTTAATGTTATTTTACTGCTGCTCTTTAACCATTAGTTTTTTTTATTTAAGTGTTTTACTTATCTATTTCTTACTTAACACTTATTTTTCTTAGAACTGCATTGATGGTTAAGGGCTTTACAAGAGCAGCAGTAAAATAACATTAGCGGGGCTATATACAGGGGGTACCGGTACAGAGTCAATGTGTGGGGGACATAGGTTAGTCGAGGTAATTGAGGTAATATGTAGATGTAGGTAGAGCTAAAGTGACTATGCATAGATAATAACCAGAGAATAATAGCAACGTAAAGGGAGGGGGTGATTTGATTAGCTGTTCAGAAGTCTTATGGCTTAGGGGTAGAAGCTGATAAGAAGCCTTTAGGACCTAGACTTGGCTCTCCGGTACCGGTGTGATAGTTTGTTGGTGATGTGGACACCAAGGAACTTGAAGCTCTCAACCTGCTCCACTACAGCCCTGTTGATGAGAATGGGGGCGTGCTCGGTCCACAATCATCTCCTTTCTCTTGATCGCGTTGAGGGATAGCTTAGTGTCCTGGCATCACACGGCTAGGTCTCTGACCTCCTCCCTAGGCTGTCTCATCGTTGTCGGTGATCAGGCCTACGACTGCTTTGTCATCGGCAAACTTAATGATGGTGTTGGAGTCGTGCCTGGCCATGTAGTCATAGGTGAAGAGGGAGTACAGGAGGGGACTGAGCACGCAACCCTGAGGGGCCCCCGTGTTGAGGATCAGCGTGGCAGATGTGTTGTTACCTACTCTTACCACCTGGGGGCGGCCCATCAGGAAGTCCAGGATCAAGTTGCAGAGGGAGGTGTTTAGTCCCAGGGTCCTTAGCTTAGTGATGAGCTTTGAGGGCACTATCGTGTTGAATGCTGAACTATAGTCAATGAATAGCATTCTCAGGTAGGTGTTCCTTTTGTCCAGGTGGGATAGAGCAGTGTTATGGTGATTGCATCATCTGTGGACCTATTGGGGCTGTAAGCAAATTGAAGTGGGTCTACAGTCAGGCCAAAAGTTTTGAGAATGACACAAATATTAATTCCCACAAAGTTTGCTGCTTCAGTGTCTTTAGATATTTTGTCAGATGTTACTATGGAATACTGAAGTATAATTACTAGCATTTCATAAGTGTCAAAGGCTTTTATTGACAATTACATGAAGTTGATGTAAAGAGTCAATATTTGCAGTGTTGACCCTTCTTTTTCAAGACCAATCTGCCCTAGTATGCTGTCAATTAACTTCTGGGCCACATCCTCACTGATGGCAACCCATTCTTGCATAATCAATGATTGGAGTTTGTCAGAATTTGTGGGTTTTTGTTTGTCCACCCGCCTCTTGAGGATTGAAGTACTCAATGGGATTAAGGTCTGGGGAGTTTCCTGGCCATGGACCCAAAATATCGATGCTTTGTTCCTCGAGCTACTTAGTTATCCTCCAAAAGGTGCTCCATCATGCTGGAAAAGGCATTGTTTATCACCAAACTGTTCCTGGATGGTTGGGAGAAGTTGCTCTCTGAGGATGTGTTGGTACCATTCTTTAATCATAGCTGTGTTCTTAGGCAAAATTGTGAGTGAGCCCACTCCCTTGGCTGAGAAGCAACCCCACACATGAATGGTCTCAGGACCATTACTGTTGGCATGACACAGGACTGATGGTAGCGCTCACCTTGTCTTCTCCGGACAAGCTTTTCTCCGGATGCCCCAAACAATCGGAAAGGGGATTCATCAGAGACAATGACTTTACCCCAGCCCTCAGCAGTCCAATCCTTGTACCTTTTGCAGAATATCAGTCTGTCAATGATGTTTTTCCTGAAGAGAAGTGGCTTCTTTGCTGCCCTTCTTGACACCAGGCCATCCTCCAAAAGTATTCGCCTCACTGTGCGTGCAGATGCACTCACACCTGCCTGCTGCCATTCTTGAGCAAGCTCTGTACTGGTGGTGCCCCAATCCCCCAGCTGAATGAACTTTAGGAGACAGTCCTGGCGCTTGCTTGACGTCCTTGGGCGCCCTGAAGCCTTCTTCACAACAATTGAACCGCTCTCCTTGAAGTTCTTGATGATCCAATAAATGGTTGATTTAGGTGCAATCTTTCTGGCAGCAATATCCTTGCCTTTGAAGCCCTTTTTGTGCAAAGCAATGACGACGGCACATGTTTCCTTGCAGGCAACCATGATTGACAAAGGAAGAACAATGATTCCAAGCACCACCCTCCCTTTGAAGCTTCCAGTCTGCTATTCGAACTCAATCAGCATGATAGAGTGATCTCCAGAGGCTTTTATTGACAATTACATGAAGTTGATGTAAAGAGTCAATATTTGCAGTGTTGACCCTTCTTTTTCAAGACCAATCTGCCCTAGTATGCTGTCAATTAACTTCTGGGCCACATCCTCACTGATGGCAACCCATTCTTGCATAATCAATGATTGGAGTTTGTCAGAATTTGTGGGTTTTTGTTTGTCCACCCGCCTCTTGAGGATTGAAGTACTCAATGGGATTAAGGTCTGGGGAGTTTCCTGGCCATGGACCCAAAATATCGATGCTTTGTTCCTCGAGCTACTTAGTTATCCTCCAAAAGGTGCTCCATCATGCTGGAAAAGGCATTGTTTATCACCAAACTGTTCCTGGATGGTTGGGAGAAGTTGCTCTCTGAGGATGTGTTGGTACCATTCTTTAATCATAGCTGTGTTCTTAGGCAAAATTGTGAGTGAGCCCACTCCCTTGGCTGAGAAGCAACCCCACACATGAATGGTCTCAGGACCATTACTGTTGGCATGACACAGGACTGATGGTAGCGCTCACCTTGTCTTCTCCGGACAAGCTTTTCTCCGGATGCCCCAAACAATCGGAAAGGGGATTCATCAGAGACAATGACTTTACCCCAGCCCTCAGCAGTCCAATCCTTGTACCTTTTGCAGAATATCAGTCTGTCAATGATGTTTTTCCTGAAGAGAAGTGGCTTCTTTGCTGCCCTTCTTGACACCAGGCCATCCTCCAAAAGTATTCGCCTCACTGTGCGTGCAGATGCACTCACACCTGCCTGCTGCCATTCTTGAGCAAGCTCTGTACTGGTGGTGCCCCAATCCCCCAGCTGAATGAACTTTAGGAGACAGTCCTGGCGCTTGCTTGACGTCCTTGGGCGCCCTGAAGCCTTCTTCACAACAATTGAACCGCTCTCCTTGAAGTTCTTGATGATCCAATAAATGGTTGATTTAGGTGCAATCTTTCTGGCAGCAATATCCTTGCCTTTGAAGCCCTTTTTGTGCAAAGCAATGACGACGGCACATGTTTCCTTGCAGGCAACCATGATTGACAAAGGAAGAACAATGATTCCAAGCACCACCCTCCCTTTGAAGCTTCCAGTCTGCTATTCGAACTCAATCAGCATGATAGAGTGATCTCCAGCCTTGTCCTCGTCAACACTCACACCTGTGTTAACGAGAGAATCACTGACATGTCAGCTGGTCCTTTTGTGGCAGGGCTGAAATTCAGTGGAAATGTTTTTGGAGGATTCAGTTCATTTGCATGGCAAAGAGGGACTTTGCAATTATTTGCAATTCATCTGATCACTCTTCATAACATTCTGGAGTATATGCAAATTGCCGTCACACAAACTGAGGTAGCAGATTTTGTGAAAATTGATATTTGTGTCATTTTCAAAACTTTTGGCCACAACTGTAGGGTGACAGGTAAGGTGGAGGTGATATGATCCTTTGATATGATCCTTGACTAGCCTCTCAAAGCACTTCATGATGACAGAAGTGAGTGCTACGAGGCGATAGTCATTTAGTTCAGTCACCTTTGCCTTCTTGGGTACAGGAACAATGGTGGCTATCTTGAAGCATGTGGGGACAGCAGACTGGGATAGGAAGAGATTGAATATGTCCGTAAATACACCAGCCAGCTGGTCTGCGCATGCTCTGAGGACGCGGCTAGGGACGCCGTCTGGGCCTGCAGCCTTGTGAGGGTTAACACGTTTAAATGTCTTACTCATGACAGCCACGGAGAAAGAGAGCCCACAGTCCTTGGTAGTGGACATGTCGGTGGCACTGTATTATCCTCAAAGCGGGCAAAGAAGGTGTTTATTTTGTCTGGAAGCAGAACGTCAGTGTCCGTGACGTGGCTGGGTTTTTTTTTGTAGTCCGTGATTGTCTGTATACCATGCCACATATGTCTCGTGTCTGAGCTGTTGAATTGAGTCTCCACTTTGTCTCTATACTGACATTTCACTTGTTTGATTGCCTTGCGGAGAGAATAAGTACACTGTATCTATTCAGCCATATTCCCAGTCACGTAAGTTTTGCGCGAATGCTGCCATCTATTAACGGTTTCTGGTTAAGGTAGGTTTTAATAGTCACAGTGGGTACAATATCTCCTATGCACTTCCTTATAAACTCACTCACCGAATCAGTGTATACGTCAATATTATTATCTGAGGCTACCCAGAACGTACCAGTCTGTGTGATCAAAACAATCTTGAAGAGTGGAAGAGTGGAAGAGTGGAATCCGATTGGTCAGACCAGCATTGAATAGTTCTTAGCACGGGTACATCCTGTTTGAGTTTCTGCCTATAGGAAGGGAGGAGCAAAATGGAATCGTGGTCAGATTTTCCCCAAGGCAGGGTGGGGGGAGGGCCTTATATGCATCACAGAAGTTAGAGTAGCAGTGATCCAGAATTTTGCCAGCGCGACTACCTCAGTCAATATGCTGGTAGAATTTAGGTAGCCTTGTTCTCAAATTTTGCTTTGTTAAAATCCCCAGCAACTATAAATGCAGCCTCAGGATATATGGTTTCCAGTTTGCATAAAGTCCAGTGAAGTTCCTTGAGGGCCGTCGTGGTATCAGCTTGAGGGGGGATATACACGGCTGTGACAATAATCGAGGAGAATTCTCTTGAGAGATAATACGGTCGGCATTTGATTGTGAGGAATTATAGGTCAGGTGAACGAAAGGACTTGAGTTCCTGTACGTTGCTACATTTACACCATGAGTCGTTAATCATGAAACATACACCCCCGCCCTCCTTCTTCACGGAGAGAAGTTTATTCCTGTCGGTGCGGCGTACAAAGAATCCAGGAGGCTGTATCGATTCCGACAGCATATCCCGAGAGAACCATGTTTCCGTGAAACAGAGTATGTTACAATCCCTGATGTCTTCCCTCTTCGGGAAAGTTGTATTCCTGGTCGTAGTGTTGGTAAGTTGACACCGCTCTCATATATAATAGTTCTTCCCGGCTGTATGTAATAACCCTGAAGATTTTCTGGGACAACAATGTAAGAAATAATACATATAAAAAAAAAATACTGCAAAGTTTCCTAAGGACTAGTGTGGCATCCTGCTCAAATGCCCCTGCAGCAGAAGCAACCGACCGCTGTGCCCCAGCAAGTGTGGCATCCTCCTCAAATGCCCCTGCAGCAGAAGCAACCGACCGCCGTGCCCCAGCAAGTGTGGCAGCCCTCTCTGTCGGCGCCATTTTCTACTTCCTGAGCGCTCTTGAGCAGGTTTTCATCGAGATTCTCTTTGTACTTTGCTCCGTTTATCTTTCCCTTGATCCTGACTAGTCTTCCAGTCCCTGTCGCTGAAAACCATCCCCACAGCATGATGTTCTGTATTAAATTCTGTAATTTCATCCATTTTGCATTGCTTTAGTAAACTCTCACTCCACTTGCTAACATTGGAAGTCAATATATATAAAAAAAAGTTCTTAAAGGGGCGTGTTTTCTTTTTACCCTCGCAGGTGTTGTCTCCTTCAGACATGAGCTCGTCGTCAGAGCAGATGTTTCACCGTAGAGATGGTATTGGCCAGGTGATGAGAAGTGCCTGTTTTTTTCCAGACGTGACGCTTGGCATTAAGGCCAGAGAGTTCAATCTTGGTTTCATCAGACCAGAGAATCTTGTTTCTCATGGTCTGAGAGTCGTTTGGGTGCCTTTTGGCAATCTCCAAGCGCGCTGTCATGTGCCTTTTACTGAGGAGTGGCTTCCGTCTGGCCACTCTACCATAAAGGCCTGATTGTTGGAGTGTTGCAGAGATGGTTGTCCTTCTGGAAGGTTCTCCCATCTCCACAGAGGAACTCTAGAACTCTGTCAGAGTGACCGTCGGGTTCTTGGTCATCTGCCTGACCAATGCCCTTCTCCCCCGAATTCTCAGATAATTCCTTCGACCTCATGGCTCGGTTTTTGTTCTGATAAGCACTGTCAACTGTGAGACCTTATGTAGACAGGCGTGTGCCTTTCCAAGCCAAATCCAATTAATTTAATTTACCACAGGTGGACTCCAATCAAGTTGTCGAAACATCTCAAGGATGATCAATGGAAACAGGATGGACCTGAGCTCTGAATATTTTCCGATTGCACTGTAGATAATTATATTTGTGGGGTACAGAGATGAGGTAGTAAATTCAAAAAAAGTCCATGCAACTTATTACGCAACTTGTTAAGCATATTTTTCTCCTGAACTTATTTAGGCTTGCCATATCAAAGGGGTGGAATACTTATTGACAAGACATTTAAGCTTTTTGTTTTGTATTAATAAAAAAAAATATATAGATATAAAACCATAGTTCCACTTTGACATTATGGTGTAGGCCAGTGACGGAAAATCTAAATTTCATCCATGGCAAAGTAATTACTATATAGCAAATCAACACTGGATTGGTAGGATGTGCAAAGGATGAATGTGCAAGTTGAGATACTGAGTTGCCAAGGAGCAAGGTAAATAAATAAATACAGTATGGGGATGAGGTAGATTGGATGGGCTATTTACAGATGAGCTATGTACAGGTGCAGTGATCTGTGAGCTGCTCTGACAGGAGGTCAGAGACCTGACCATGTGGTGCAAGGACAACAACCTCTCCCTCAACTTGATCAAGACAAAGGAGTTGATTGTGGACTACAGGAAAAGTAGGACCGAGCACGCCACGATTTTCGGCGACAGGGCTGTAGTGGAGCAGGTTGAGAGCTTCAAATTCCTTGGCGTCCACATCACCAACAATCTAACATAGTCCAAGCACACCAAGACAGTCTTGAAGAGGGCACGACAAAACCTGACTGAAAATATTTGCCATGGGTCCTCATATCCTCAAAAGGTTTTACAGCTGCGTCATCGAGAGCATCCTGACGGGTTAAATCACTGCCTGGTATGGCAACTGCTCAGCCTCCGGCCGCAAGGCACTACAGAGGGTAGTGCGTACGGCCCAGTACATCACCGGGGCCAAGCTTCCTGCCATCCAGGACCTCTATACCAGGCGGTGTCAGAGGAAGGCCCTAAAAATGGTGAAAGATTCCAGCCACCCTAGTCAAAGACTGTTCTCTCTGCTACCGCACGGGAAGCAATACCGGAGCGCCAAGTCTAGGTCCAAGAGGCTTCTTAACAGCTCCTACCCCCAAGCCATAAGACTCCAGGAAAATCTAATCAAATGGCTACGCAGACTACAGTGCCTTGCGAAAGTATTCGGCCCCCTTGAACTTTGCGACCTTTTGCCACATTTCAGGCTTCAAACATAAAGATATAAAACTGTATTTTTTTGTGAAGAATCAACAACAAGTGGGACACAATCATGAAGTGGAACGACATTTATTGGATATTTCAAACTTTTTTAACAAATCAAAAACTGAAAAATTGGGCGTGCAAAATTATTCAGCCCCTTTACTTTCAGTGCAGCAAACTCACTCCAGAAGTTCAGTGAGGATCTCTGAATGATCCAATGTTGACCTAAATGACTAATGATGATAAATACAATCCACCTGTGTGTAATCAAGTCTCCGTATAAATGCACCTGCACTGTGATAGTCTCAGAGGTCCGTCAAAAGCGCAGAGAGCATCATGAAGAACAAGGAACACACCAGGCAGGTCCGAGATACTGTTGTGAAGAAGTTTAAAGCCGGATTTGTATACAAAAAGATTTCCCAAGCTTTAAACATCCCAAGGAGCACTGTGCAAGCGATAATATTGAAATGGAAGGAGTATCAGACCACTGCAAATCTACCAAGACCTGGCCGTCCCTCTAAACTTTCAGCTCATACAAGGAGAAGACTGATCAGAGATGCAGCCAAGAGGCCCATGATCACTCTGGATGAACTGCAGAGATCTACAGCTGAGGTGGGAGACTCTGTCCATAGGACAACAATCAGTCGTATATTGCACAAATCTGGCCTTTATGGAAGAGTGGCAAGAAGAAAGCCATTTCTTAAAGATATCCATAAAAAGTGTTGTTTAAAGTTTGCCACAAGCCACCTGGGAGACACACCAAACATGTGGAAGAAGGTGCTCTGGTCAGATGAAACCAAAATTGAACTTTTTGGCAACAATGCAAAATGTTATGTTTGGCGTAAAAGCAACACAGCTCATTACCCTGAACACTGTCAAACATGGTGGTGGCAGCATCATGGTTTGGGCCTGCTTTTCTTCAGCAGGGACAGGGAAGATGGTTAAAATTGATGGGAAGATGGATGGAGCCAAATACAGGACCATTCTGGAAGAAAACCTGATGGAGTCTGCAAAAGACCTGAGACTGGGACGGAGATTTGTCTTCCAACAAGACAATGATCCAAAACATAAAGCAAAATCTACAATGGAATGGTTCAAAAATAAACATATCCAGGTGTTAGAATGGCCAAGTCAAAGTCCAGACCTGAATCCAATCGAGAATCTGTGGAAAGAACTGAACTTCTGTTCACAAATGCTCTCCATCCAACCGCACTGAGCTCAAGCTGTTTTGCAAGGAGGAATGGGAAAAAATGTCAGTCTCTCGATGTGCAGAACTGATAGAGACATACCCCAAGCGACTTACAGCTGTAATCGCAGCAAAAGGTGGCGCTACAAAGTATTAACTTAAGGGGGCTGAATAATTTTTGCACGCCCAATTTTTCAGTTTTTGATTTGTTAAAAAGTTTGAAATATCCAATAAATGTCGTTCCACTTCATCATTGTGTCCCACTTGTTGTTGATTCTTCACAAAAAAATACAGTTTTATATCTTTATGTTTGAAGCCTGAAATGTGGCAAAAGGTCGCAAAGTTCAAGGGGGCCGAATACTTTCGCAGGGCACTGTATCTGCATTGCCCCCCCCCCCCCCCCCCCCTTCTACGCTGCTGCTACTCTCTGTTATTATCTATGCATAGTCACTTTAATAACTCTACCTACATGTACATATTACCTCAATTACCTCAACACCGGTGACTCATTGACTGTACCGGTACCCCTTTTATATAGCCTGTTATTTTACTGATGCTCTTCAAATATTTGCTACTTTTATCTTTTACTTTCTTGATGTATTTTCTTAAAACATCATTGTTGGTTAAGGTCTTGTAAGTAAGCATTTCACTGTAAGGTCTACACCTGTTTTATTCAGTGCATGTGACAAATACAATTTGATTTGATGAGGTACTCACCTAGAATGCATTTAAATTAACAGCTGCGCCTTGTTAATAGTTCATTTGTGGAATTTCTTTCCTTCTTTTAATGCGTTTGAGCCAATCAGTTGTGTTGTGACAAGGTAGGAGTGGTATATAGAAAATAGCCCTCTGGTCCATATTATGGCAAGAACAGTTCAAATTAGCAAAGGGAAATGACAGTCCATCATTACTTTAAGACATGAAGGTCAGTCAATCCGGAAAATTTCAAGAACTTTCAAAGTTTCTTCAAGTGCAGTTGCACTAAAACCATCAAGCTCTATAATAAAACTGGCTCTCACAGGAAAGGAAGACCCAGAGTTACCTCTTCTGCAGAGAATAAGTTCATTAGAGTTACCAGCCTCAGAAATTGCAGCCCAAATAAATTATTCAACAAAGATCAAGTAACAGACACATCTCAACATCAAATGTTCAGAGGGCACAACGTGAATCAGACCTTCATTGTCTAATTGCTGCAAATAAACCACTACTAAAGGACATCAATAAGAATAAGAGACTTGCTTGAGCCAAGAAACACGAGCAATGAACATTTGACCGATGGAAATTTGTTCTTTCGTCTCAAGAACTCACTCAGGAAACAAACACACACTTTACAATTCAAGCTTCTGCAAAGGAAACCAGAAAACACACCTCTTTTAACAGGGAAATCACAATGAGTAATAGGACACACCTGAGGGTCATTAATGTCTCTAGGACGGGCTCTGCCACCCTCTGGTGACAGGTTGACCCATGAAAGTTATAGCTTCACACCCCCTGCTATATTGTGGACAATGAATAAAGAGTTACCTGTCTAACAGAACACAGAGGGTGTTCTTTATTGGAAGCCTCTCCCACAAAATCCAGGTATAATATCAGGAATTTGTCAGGGCAGCTGTCTAGGCCTTTGCGTAAAGCCAGTGTGTCTAATATGCGGATGACTCAACACTATACAAATCAACAACACTTAACAAACATTTAACAAAGACCTGCAGTTAGTATCATAATGGGTGGCAAGGAATAAGTTAGTCCTAAATCTTTCAAAAACTAAAAGCGTTGCATTTGGGATAAATCATACACTAAACCCTAAGCCTCAACTAAATCTTGGAATGAATAATGTGGAAATTGAGCAAGTTGAGGAGAATAAACTGTTTGGAGTAACCCTGGATTGTAAACTGTCATGTTTCAAACATATTGATACAACAGTAGCTAGGATGGGGAGTCTGTCCATTATAAAGAGCTGCTCTGCCTTAGCACAATCAACAAGGTAGGTCCTACAGGCCCTAGTTTTGTCGCACCTGGACTACTGTTCAGTCGTGTGGTCAGGTATGACAAAGAGGGACTTAGGAAAAGTGCAATGGCTCAGAACAGGGCAGCACGACTGGCCCTTGAATGTACACAGAGAGCTAACATTAATGATATACATGTCAATCTCTCCTGGCTGAAAGTGGAGGAGAGATTGACTTCATCACTACTTGTATTTGTGAGAGGTATGTTGAATGCACCGTGCTGTCTGTTTGAACTAATGGCACACAGCTCAGACACACATGCATACCCCACAAGACATGCCGCCAGAGGTCTCTTCACAGTCCCCAAGTCCAGAACAGACTATGGGAGGTGCACAGTCCTACATATTGCCATGACTACATGGAACTCTATTCTACATCAAAGTAACTCAGCAGTAAAATTTGATTTTAAAAACATATAAAAATACACCTTATGGAACAATGGGGACTGTGAAACAACACAAACATAGGCAAATGCATACAAACACACAATGACATGCGCACTATAGACACATGTACACATGGATTTTGTGTTATAGATAAGTGGTAGTAGAGTAGAGGCCTGAGGGACCACACTTAATATGTTGTGAAATCTGTTATGATTGTATTGTAATGTTTTTCAAATGTATAACTGCCTTAATTTTGCTGGACCCCAGGAAGAGTAGCTAATGGGGATCCAGAATAAATACAAATTCAAAATCTCCTCATTCCCATTCCCTCTGTCATTAAAAATCCTACAATGTTATTTTCTGTATTTTTTTTTCCTCATTTTGTCTGTCATAGTTAAAGTGCACCTATGATGAAAATTACAGGCCTCTCTCATATTTTTAAGTGGGAGAACTTGCACAATTGGTGGTTGACTAAATACTTTTTTGCCCCACTATATATTCAAAAAAGTATTCCTTACCCAAGGACAATTCAACAGGTGACTATCCCAGGAAAATAAAGAAAAGGAGAAGTCTGTGTCTGCATTGATCTGAATTTATTTTCAGGACAAAAGCACATTTTTCTTTATTTCCCTGGATAGTCAAATGTTGAAGTGTTTTTAGGTAAGGCATATGTTTTTGCATTAACAAATCTTAAGAGTTAATTACCTGATTCCCTTTTTTGTTCAAGGTGGGCTGAAGTGTGTTTGTGTTAGCTTTCATTCCAGTGGTACATATCCTCAGTGGAGTGAATGTTTAGTGAGGCCAGATTCACATAGGATTATTTCCCTGTGACTCACACTTCATTTAAACAAGCCCAAGTCACTGGTCGGAGCTTCAGAGCCAGAGGAGCTCTGTGTGTGTGTGTGTGTGTGTGTGTGTGTGTGTTGGTCAGACTGGTAACAGTTTTTGTTGGATTTAGCTTAATGCTGTTTGGAAGACTTAAAGCAGCCCATATGCAGGGCAGCTGAGACAAGGCGACAGTATTGGACTGAATATTGTTGATTGTCTCAGACGGTGAAAGAAATGTTGGGACTGTGAACATTCTGTTAGCACAAGGTGGAAATGCTGTGTGTGCTTGTGAATGGATAACCTTTCTCTTTCTCTCTCTCTCTCTCTCTCTCTCTCTCTCTCTCTCTCTCTCTCTCTCTGTCTCTCTATTTCACTTTCTCTGTCTCTCTATTTCACTTTCTCTCTCTAGTTCAATCAGGGGAGAACTCTCGTTGTTCTGTTTCTCCTGCCTCAGCCTTTGCTATTGCTACAGCTGCAGCAGGACATGGCTCTCCCCCAGGTACACACACACACACACACACACACACACACACACACACACACACACACACACACACACACACACACACACACTCACTCACTCACTCACTCACTCACTCAAGTAAGCACACACACTAATTGTTCTCCTCTCTCCACCAGTGTTTAATAACTCAGAGAGGACATGTGATAAGGAGTTTATCATCAGAAGAGCTGCTACTAACAGAGTCCTCAACGTACTTCGACACTGGGTCTCAAAACACTCCCAGGTCTGTACACACTGTGCATTTTGTTAGGTTACAGCCTTATTAAAAAAATCTACACACAATATCCCATAATGACAAAGTAAAAACTGGTTTCATAAATGTTTGCACCCAAAAAATATATGTTACATTTACATAAGTATTCAGACCCCTTACTCAGTACTTTGTTGAAGCACCTTTGGCAGCGATTACAGCCTCGATACTTCTTGGGTATGACACTACAGTGCCTTGCAAAAGTATTCACCCCCTTGGCATTTTTCCTATTTTGTTTCATTGCAACCTGTAATTTAAATGGATTTTTATTTGGATTTCTTGTAGTGGACATACACAAAATAGTCCAAATTGGTGAAGTGAAATGTAGAAAATAACTTGTTTCAAAAATTCTAAAAAATCAAAAACGGAGAAGTGGTGCGTACATATGTATTCACCCCCTTTGCTATGAAAGCCCCTAAAAAAGATATGGTGCAACCAATTGTCTTCAGAAGTCACATAATTCGTTAAATAAAGTCCACCCGTGTGCACTCTAAGTGTCACATGACTTGTCACATGATCTCAGTATAGGAACACCTGTTCTGAAAGGCCCCAGAGTCTGCAACACCACTAAGCAAGGGGCACCACCAAGCAAGCGGCACTATGAAGACCAAGGAGCTCTCCAAACAGGTCAGGGTCAAAGTTGTGGAGAAGTACAGATCAGGGTTGTGTTATAAAAAGTATCTGAAACTTTGAACAACCCACGGAGCACCATTAAATCCATTATAAGAAATGGAAAGAATAGGGCACCACAATAAACCTGCCAAGTGAGGGCCACCCACCAAATCGCACAGACCATGCAAAGAGGTCATTAATCAGAGAGGAAACAAAGGGACCAAAGATAACCCTGAAAGGAGCTGCAAAGCTCCACAGCGGAGATTGGAGTATCTGTCCATAGGACCACTTTAAGCCGTACACTCCACAGAGCTGGGCTTTATGGAAGAGTAGCCAGAAAAAAAGCCATTACTAAAATAAGCGAACATGTTTGGTGTTCGCCAAAAGGCATGTTGGAGACTCGCCAAACATATGAAAGAAGGTACTCAGGTCAGATGAGACTAAAATTTTGCCTTTTGGCCATCAAGGAAAATGCTATGTCTGGCACAAACCCAACACCTCTCATCACCCCGAGAACACCATCTCCACAGTGAAGCATGGTGGTGGCAGCATCATGCTGTGGGGATATGTTTCATCAGCAGGGACTGGGAAACTGGTCAGAATTGAAGGAATGATGGATGACGCTAAATACAGGGAAATTCTTGAGGGAAACCTGTTTCAGTCTTCCAGATATTTGAGACTGGGACGGAGGTTCACCTTCCATCAGGACAATGACCCTAACCATACTGCCAAAGCAACACTCAAGTGGTTTAAGTGGAAATATGTAAATGGCTCGGAATGGCCTAGTCAAAGCCCAGACCTCAATCCAATTGAGTATAACTTAAAGATTGCTGTACACCAGCTGAACCCATCCAACTTGAAAGAACTGAAGAAATGTTGCCTTGAAGAATGAGAAAAAATCCCAGTGGCTAGATGTGTCAAGCTTATAAAGACATATCCAAGAGACTTGCCGCTGTAATTGCTGCAAAAGGTGGCTCTACAGAGTATTTACTTTTTTTTTTTGGGGGGGGGTAAATAGTTATGCATGCTACATATTTTGTCTAATTTCTTGTTTGTTTCACAATAAAAAATATTTTGCATCTTCAAAGTGGTAGGCATGTTATGTAAATCAAATGATACAACCCCCCCCCCCCCCCCCCCCCCCCCCCCCAAAATCCATTTTAATTCCAGGTTGTAAGGCAACGACATTGGAAAAATGCCAAGGAAGGGGGGTGCATACTTTTGCAAGCCACTGTACAAGCTTGGCACACCTGTATTTGGGCAGTTTCTCCCATTCATCTCTGCAGATCCTCTCAAGCTCTGTCAGGTTGGATGGGAGCATCGCTGCACAGCTATTTTCAGGCCTCTCCAGAGATGTTTGATCAGGTTCAAGTCCAGATCCTGTCTGGGCCACTAAAGGACATTCAGAGACTTGTCCTGAAGCCACTCCTGTCTTGTTTTGGCTGTGTGCTTAGGGTTGTTGTTCTGTTGGAAGGTGAACCTTTGCCCCAGTCTGAGATCCTGAGCGCTCTGGAACAGCTTTTCATCAAGGATCTCTCTGTACTTTGCTCCGTTCATTTTTCCCTCAATCCTGACTAGTCTCTCAGACCCTGCCGATGGAAAACATCCCCACAGCACGATACTGCTACCACCATGCTTCACCGTAGGGATAGTGCCAGGTGTCCTCCAGGCGTGACGCTTGGCATTCAGGCCAAAGAATTCCATCTTGTTTCTCATGGTCTCAGAGTCCTTTAGATGCCTTTTGGCAAACTCCAAGCGCGCTGTCGTGTGCCTTTTACTGAGGAGTGGCTTTCGTCTGGCCACTCTACCATGAAGGCCTGATTTTTGGAGTGTTGCAGAGATGGTTGTCCTTCTGGAAGGTTCTCCCATCTCCACAGAGGAACTCTAGAGCTCTGTCAGAGTGACCATCTGGTTCTTGGTCACCTCCCTGACCAATGCCCTTCTCCCCTGAATTCTCAGACAATTCCTTCGACCTCATGGCTCGGTTTTTGTTCTGATATGCACTGTCAACTGTGGGACCTTATATAGACAGGCGTGTGCCTTTCCAAGTCAAGTCCAATTAATGTAATTTACCACAGGTGGACTCCAATCAAGTTGTCGAAACATCTCAAGGATGATCAATGGAAACAGGATGCACCTGAGCTAAATTCTCATAGCAAAGGGTCTGAATACTTATGTAAATAAGGTATGTGTTTTTTATTTGTAATACATTTGTAAACGTTTCTAAAAATCTGTTTTTGCTTCGTCATTATGGGGTATTGTGTGTAGATTGAGGAAAAAAAAGTAAAGGGGTCTGAATACTTCCCGAATGCGCTGTTTTCTCCAAACAATGGCTTCTCGGGCAATATCTCTTAAGTGTGTGTGTGTATGTGTGTGTGTGTGTATGTGTGTGTGTGTGTGTATGTGTGTGTGTGTTGTTTAGGACTTTGAGATGAACAGTGAGTTGAAGATGGGAGTGATCTGTCTACTAGAGGAGATACTCAGAGATCCAGACCTATTGCCACAGGAGAGAAAAGCTACTGCTAATATACTAAGGTACACACAAACATGCAGGCATGGACAAACACACACACTCAAATATGAACACATGTACACACATACACACAAGCAGCTACTGGTCACATACACTATATATACAAAAGTATGTGGACACCCCTTCAAATTAGTGGATTTGGCTATTTCAGCCACACCCGTTGCTGACAGGTATATAAAATCGAGCACACGGCCATGCAATCTCCATAGACAAACACTGGCAGTAGAATGGCCTTACTGAAGAGCTCAGTGACTTTCAACGTGGCACTGCCATAGGATGCCACCTTTCCAACAAGTCAGTTCATCAAATGTCTGCCCTGCTAGAGCTGCCCCGGTTAACTGTAAGGGCTGTTATTGTGAAGTGGAAATGTCTAGGAGCAACAATGGCTCAGCCACGAAGTCGTTGATGAGATAAGTGTAAAATTCATCTACAGTGCCTTGCGAAAGTATTCGGCCCCCTTGAACTTTGCGACCTTTTGCCACATTTCAGGCTTCAAACATAAATATATAAAACTGTATTTTTTTGTGAAGAATCAACAACAAGTGGGACACAATCATGAAGTGGAACGACATTTATTGGATATTTCAAACTTTTTTAACAAATCAAAAACTGAAAAATTGGGCGTGCAAAATTATTCAGCCCCCTTAAGTTAATACTTTGTAGCGCCACCTTTTGCTGCGATTACAGCTGTAAGTCGCTTGAGGTATGTCTCTATCAGTTTTGCACATCGAGAGACTGAAATTTTTTCCCATTCCTCCTTGCAAAACAGCTCGAGCTCAGTGAGGTTGGATGGAGAGCATTTGTGAACAGCAGTTTTCAGTTCTTTCCACAGATTCTCGATTGGATTCAGGTCTGGACTTTGACTTGGCCATTCTAACACCTGGATATGTTTATTTTTGAACCATTCCATTGTAGATTTTGCTTTATGTTTTGGATCATTGTCTTGTTGGAAGACAAATCTCCGTCCAAGTCTCAGGTCTTTTGCAGACTCCATCAGGTTTACTTCCAGAATGGTCCTGTATTTGGCTCCATCCATCTTCCCATCAATTTTAACCATCTTCCCTGTCCCTGCTGAAGAAAAGCAGGCCCAAACCATGATGCTGCCACCACCATGTTTGACAGTGGGGATGGTGTGTTCAGCTGTGTTGCTTTTACGCCAAACATAACGTTTTGCATTGTTGCCAAAAAGTTCAATTTTGGTTTCATCTGACCAGAGCACCTTCTTCCACATGTTTGGTGTGTCTCCCAGGTGGCTTGTGGCAAACTTTAAACGACACTTTTTATGGATATCTTTAAGAAATGGCTTTCTTCTTGCCACTCTTCCATAAAGGCCAGATTTGTGCAATATACGACTTGATTGTTGTCCTATGGACAGAGTCTCCCACCTCAGCTGTAGATCTCTGCAGTTCATCCAGAGTGATCATGGGCCTCTTGGCTGCATCTCTGATCAGTCTTCTCCTTGTATGAGCTGAAAGTTTAGAGGGACGGCCAGGTCTTGGTAGATTTGCAGTGGTCTGATACTCCTTCCATTTCAATATTATCACTTGCACAGTGCTCCTTGGCATGTTTAAAGCTTGGGAAATATTTTTGTATCCAAATCCGGCTTTAAACTTCTTCACAACAGTATCTCGGACCTGCCTGGTGTGTTCCTTGTTCTTCATGATGCTCTCTGCGCTTTTAACGGACCTCTGAGACTATCACAGTGCAGGTGACTTGATTACACACAGGTGGATTGTATTTATCATCATTAGTCATTTAGGTCAACATTGGATCATTCAGAGATCCTCACTGAACTTCTGGAGAGAGTTTGCTGCACTGAAAGTAAAGGGGCTGAATAATTTTGCACGCCCAATTTTTCAGTTTTTGATTTGTTAAAAAAGTTTGAAATATCCAATAAATGTTGTTTCACTTCATCATTGTGTCCCACTTGTTGTTGATTCTTCACAAAAAAATACAGTTTTATATCTTTATGTTTGAAGCATGAAATGTGGCAAAAGGTTGCAAAGTTCAAGGGGGCCGAATACTTTCGCAAGGCACTGTATATGCTGATGACACTGTCATGTACTCTATTGCTTCAACGGCTGTATTGACCAATCAGGTGAAATGTTTCTGCAGTACCCTTTCTCTGGATGAGCAGGAAGCAGATGCCCAGCTGAGAATAGAAGACATCCTTCAGATGGTGAGAAAACTCCACTATCCAGCAACCCCTCTCATTTACTCACAAACCTCTCTAGGTAAGACATGGGGTGTATTCATTAGTGCACACCGTAGTAAAACAGAAAACTTTTTGCAACGAAAACAAGCCTTTCTTACTGGACAAGTTCATGTTAGTCCCTAACCGTATTGTCCCATTTGATTCTGATTGGTTCCTAGTGATCATTGTAGTTAGGACATTCCTACTTTCTCATTCACCTTAGCCCTGGTGAACTCTGCCCCCTTTGTACGGAACTGATACCTCTTCTGAATTTGCCAGAGAAGCAGTCCCCTGCTACACTTCATCTTGGTAAGAGTGTCTACACTCCCCAGATAATCAACCCCTGATAAGTCCCCTCTAAACCCAAAGCACCATCCAGTAGAGAGATGCCAGTCAGAGTTCTGTCCTACCTCATCCTACACCTCTCTCCATCAATCACGTCACCCACCTTCCTCTTATTTATTTAACCTTTATTTAATGAGGCAAGTCAGTTAACTTGACGGTTAACAATGACGGCCTACCCCCTGTCCAAACCCTAACCCGGACGACCTTATAATGCACAGTAAACGGAGACCTGTGATTGGCTTAGATAGCTATATTTTAGAAGTTTTAGTCTTTGATCAGATAGGTTAACTAAATAAATAAGTGAATTGTTTGCCTCACAGTTAGCCAAGATTCCTACAATTGTTTGCAGTTAGTTAGCAATTGCTTCTACACTATTTTGCTAGGTACAATAGCGCTGACGTGTCAATAATAACCTGTCGCAAAAATGACTGTCTCCAGTTGTGTTTAAATATTACCACTGTGACACTGGATATTTTTGCTCCCCTCTCCCTCCACTGGATGGGAAACTGCCCTCAGGTCTGTCTGCAAACTGATCCGTTCACTTACACATTAAGGGTGGGTTGCACCAAAATGGATTAACTCTTAAACTGGGTTAAATCAAGGTTTAACTATTCATGTTGGTGCACAAAACTTTAAACCTAGTTTTAAATGAATACCATACTGAACAAAAATATAAACGCAACGTTCAACAATTTCAGTTCATATAAGTAAATCAGTCAACTGAAATAAATAAATTAGGCCCTAATCTATGGATTTTACATGACTGGGCAGGGGCGCAACCATGGGTGGGTCTGGGAGGGCAATAGGTCCACCCACTGGGGAGCCAGGCCGACCCACTGGGGAGCCAGGCCCAGTCATTCAGAATGAGTCCCCCCCCCCTCCTCTGACGATCCCACAGGTGAAGAAGCCGGAAGTGGATGTCCTGGGCTGGCATGGTTACATGTGGTCTACGGTTGTGAAGCCGGTTGGACGTACTGCCAAATTCTCTAAAACGATGTTGGCAGCTTATGGTAGAGAAATAAACACTACATTCTCTGGCAACAGCTCTGCAGTCAACATGCCAATTGCACGCTCACTCAAAACGTGAGACATCTGTGGCATTGTGTTGTGTGACAAAAACTTATATTGGACCCAGCACAAGGTGCACCTGTGTAATGATCATGCTGTTTAATCAGCTTCTTGATATGCCACACCTCTCAGGTGTATGGATTATTTTGAGAAAGGATAAAATGCTCGCTAACAGGGATGTAAACTATTTGTGCACAACATTTTTGGGATCTTTTATTTCAACTCATTAAACAAGGGACCAGCACTTTACATGTTGTGTTTATATTCAGTGTTCAGTGTAGTTAAATTGAATCCGTCTTCTATACTAAATTTAATTTAATATTCAATATGAAATGTAATCTATTTGTTCCATTGTTTTTAAAATCAAATTTAAAAGTAGCTTAGGGATTAGATCTAAACTGCCTAAATCTAAACTGCCACTGGATGAGGGTTGACGCCCTCTGTTGGCATTTTCTAAGCAACACATATATTGAAAATGACCTTTATTAACTATAAGTTCTACAAACATATGTTTAGTACTGTTAGAAAGGTAAAAACCGTGGGATTCAGGAACACCATGACAATTACAGAACAAGTGCATCAGCAGGAAAAAAAAGTCTAAATAAATATTTGTAAAAATGTTTTTTTTTGTGGGGTGGGGGTTGGGTTCCCGAATAGTCCCCATGTAGGGGAATAAGAGATTTGAAAGTCTAGGTTTGAAATAAAATGTCACTAAATATCATTTCAAAAGGATACAAAAAAAAACAACACAGACATGTTTGTAAAACTCAACTAGCCAGTTTACTAATTTGACATAAAAGTGCAATTAATTTCACCATTGGCCCTAAGTGAACACCCACTTTGATAGTGATTAGTGCTGATTTGTTTCCATAGAAATAGAATAAGAACACATTTATATGGTGAAGCCATTATGACACGTGTCACTAATCATAGAGGGCTTACAGTTGTGTCACAAATCACCTAACAACCGCAACAGTCACCATGTTGGAAGACCAAAATCAGTCTGTTGGAAGTTCTCCAATCGTCCACATGGCTGGCTGCATTTTGCTACCACCGGAATCTTCGGGAAGATTGCAAATTATTTTGTTTTTCTAAGGAGCCAGAAAACAGAGGCAGTGTAAACCCCTTTTCAAGTAAGTAAATATATTTTTAAATGATCAAAATCAATGTATTATAGCTAGCTAGCTTGCTACAGAACCTTAGTGTGCAGGCTAACTCAAATGAGCTGCTAATGTAATGTTAGCTAACTTTACATACTGTATAGCTGGCTAAGTGGATTCAATTTCACCAGTTTGCTAACTTGATATTAGCTAGTCAGCTAGCTATCTTGATGTATTTATCATTGTAAGTCTAAATTAATTTGTAGCTAGGTAGCTAGCTAACAGCCATGGAGAGGGTGAATGGATTAGCTAGCAGTTCAAGCTTTCAGAAGGGAGAGTAGGCTACTCTGGATAGGGCAGGTACCTTTGTGGAAGGACTTTATGAAAATATTCTCAATTTCCAGTTCCTAGTGAGAAAAACTGAGGACAGAGATATAACAACATAATATTCAGGGCTGTCTAATTTGAGTGTAATGCAGCCTGTTTCTTTTGTGATGCTTTCTGTCCTCTGATACAGACAGATGTAAAGCAGATGAAGAGATCCCAATGAATGCCCCAAGAGAATAAGGGTACATCCTTGTATACCATGGATTCTATATGTACCTAGCACATTTTGTGAACAAAAATACAGTTTAAGTCACACAAAATGTAAACTCAGCAAAAAAAGAAATGTCCTCTCACTGTCAACTGCGTTTATTTTCAGCAAACATGTGTAAATATTTGTATGAACATAACAAGATTCAACAACTGAGACACAAACTGAACAAGTTCCACAGACATGTGACTAACAGAAATTGAATAATGTGTCCCTGAACAAAGGGGGGTCAAAATCACAAGTATCTTGTGTGGCCACCAGCTGCATTAAGTACTGCAGTGCATCTCCTCCTCATGGAATGCACCAGATTTGCCAGTTCTTGATGTGAGATGTTACCCCAATCTTCCACCAAGGCACCTGCAAGTTCCCAGACATTTCTGGGGGGAATGGCCCTAGCCCTCACCCTCCGATCCAACAGGTCCCATTGTCTTCAAAGCGAGCAAAGAAGTTGTTTAATTTGTCTGGGAGCAAGACGTCGGTGTCCACGACGGGGCTGGTTTTATTTTTGTAATCCGTGATTTACTGTAGACCCTGCCACATACGTCTCGTGTATGAGCCGTTGAATTGCTCTACTTTGTCTCTATACTGGCGCTTAGCTTGTTTAATTGCCTTGCGGAGGGAATAGCTACACTTGCTTGTATTCGATCATGTTTCCCTTTTTCGTTTTGCACGGATGCTGCCATAATGTCAGGATGAGCCTGCAGGTAGGGTACCACATGAGGGAGGAGGATGTCTTCCCTGTAACGTACAGCGTTGAGATTGCCTGCAATGACAACAAGCTCAGTCCAATGATGCTGTGACACAACGCCCCAGACCATGACGGACCCTCCACCTCCAAATTGATCCCACTCCAGAGTATAGGCCTCGGTGTAACGCCCATTCCATTCGACGATAAACATGAATCCGACCATCACCCCTGGTGAGACAAAACCGTGACTCGTCAGTGGAGAGCACTTTTTGCCAGACCTGTCTGGTCCAGCGACGGTGGGTTTGTGCCCATAGGCGATGTTGTTGCCGGTGATGTCTGGTGAGGACCTGCCTTACAACAGGCCTACAAGCCCTCAGTCCAGCCTCTCTCAGCCTATTGCAGACAGTCAGCACTGATGGAGGGATTGTGCGTTCCTGGTGTAACTCGGGCAGTTGTTGTTTCCATCCTGTACCTGTCCCACAGGTGTGATGTTCGGATGTACTGATCCTGTGTAGGTGTTATTACACGTGGTCTGCCACTGCAAGGACGATCAGCTGTCCGTCCTGTCTCCCTGTAGCGCTGTCTTAGGCGTCTCACAGTACGGACATTGCAATTTATTGCCCTGGCCACATCTGCAGTCCACATGCCTCCTTGCAGCATGCCTAAGGCATGTTCACGCAGATGAGCAGGAACCCTGAGAGTCAGTAGAAAGGCCTCTTTAGTGTCCTAAGTTTTCATAACTGTGACCTTAACTTCTTCGATATAGGGGGCGCTCTTTTAATTTTTGGATGAAAAAACGTTCCCGTTTTAAACAGGATATTTTGTCACGAAAAGATGCTCGACTATGCATATAATTGACAGCTTTGGAAAGAAACCCCCCTGACGTTTCCAAATCTGCAAAGATATTATCTGTGAGTGCCACAGAACTGATGCTACAGGCAAAACCAAGATGAAATTTCAAACAGGAAATGCCCCAGATTTTGAATGCGCTTTGTTCCAATGTCTCCTTATATGGCTATGAATGCGCAAGGAATGAGCCTACACTTTCTGTCGTTTCCCCAAGGTGTCTGCAGCCTTGTGACGTATTTGTAGGCATATCATTGGAAGATTGACCATAAGAGACTACATTTACCAGGTGCTCCGTCTGGTGTCCTCCGTTGCAATTATTGCATAATCTCCAGCTGCGTCTATTTTACCATTTGCTTCAGAGGAGGAACCAAACTGCCACGAATGACTTATCATCGAATAGATATGTGAAAAACACCTTGAGGATTGATTCTAAACAACGTTTGCCATGTTTCTGTCGATATTATGGAGTTAATTTGGAAAAAAAGTTGTAATGACTGAATTTTCGTTTTTTTTTCTTATCCAAACGTGATGAACAAAACGGAGCCATTTCTCCTACACAAATAATATTTTTGGAAAAACTGAACATTTGCTATCTAACTGAGAGTCTCATTGAAAACATCTGAAGTTCTTCAAAGGTAAATTATTTTATTTGAATGCTTTTCTTGTTTTTGTGAAAATGTTGCCTGCTGAATGCTAGGCTTAATGCTATGCTAGCTATCAATACTCTTACACAAATGCTTGTGTAGCTATGGTTGAAAAGCATTTTTTGAAAATCTGAGATGACAGTGTTGTTAACAAAAGGCTAAGCTTGTGAGCCAATATATTTATTTAATTTCATTTGCGATTTTCATGAATAGTTAACGTTGCGTTATGGTAATGAGCTTGAGGCTATAATTACGCTCCCGGATACGGGATTGCTCGACGCAACATTAATTGCCTACCTTCTGTAAGCTGTTAGTGTCTTAACGACTGTTCCACAGGTGCATGTTCATTAATTGTTTATGGTTCATTGAACAAGCATGGGAAACAGTGTTTAAACCCTTTACAATGAAGATCTGTGAAGTTATTTGGATTTTTACTCATTATCTTTGAACGACAGAGTCCTGAAAAAAATATGTTTATTTTTTTGCTGAGTTTATAAACCTATTAGAAATGGAACAGGCCAACCCTGCTGGGTGTGCATGCGTCTGTTCCAGCCCAGCACTAACACACCTGATTCAATGTATAAAACCTAATTAGTTATCTTGTTATGGGTATGTGGGACGCTACCATCCCACCTGGCCAACATCCGTTGAAATTGCAGAGCGCCAAATTCAAAAATAGAAATACTCATAATAAAAATTCATAAAACATACAAGTGTTATACATCGGCTTAAAGATTAACTTCTTATTAATTCAACCGCGGTGTCAGATTTCAAAAAGGCTTAATGGCGAAACCATAACATGTGATTATCTGACGACAGCGCCCAGCACACAAAATATTACAAACAGTTACCAGCCAAGTATTGGAGTTACAAAAGTCAGAAATAGCGATAAAATTAATCACTTACTTTTGATGATCTTCATATGGTTGCACTCACAAGACTCCCAGTTTCACAATAAATGTTTGTTTTGTTTGATAAAGTCCCTCTTTATATCCAAAAACCTCAGTTTTGTTGGCGCGTTTTGTTCAGCAATCCAATGGCCCAAAGGCAGTCACAACAGGCAGATGAAAAATCCAAATAGTATCAGTAAAGTTCATAGAAACATGTCAAACGATGTTTATAATCAATCCTCAGGTTGTTTTTAGTCATAATAATCAATAATATTTCAACCCGACAATAGCTTCGTCAATATAAAAGAAAAACAAGAAAGGTGTGCTCTCGGTCGTGCGCAGCAAACAGGTCTGGGGACTTCCCAGGGTCCACTCACTCAGTGGTCTTACTCCCTCATTTTTCAGAATACAGGCCTGAAACAATTTCTAAAGGCTGTTGACATCTAGTGGAAACCATGGGAAGTGCCATTTTAGTATTAAGTCATGGGATACTGTATAGGCATTCAATATAAAACTACAAACATAAACAAATCCCACTTCCTGGATGGATTTTTCTCATGTTTTCGTCTGCCATATCAGTTCTGTTATACAGACATTATTTTAACCGTTTTGGAAACTTTAGAGTGTTTTCTATCCAAATGATATGCATATCCTAGGTTCTGGGCCTGAGTAGCAGGCAGTTTACTTTGGGCACGCTTTTCATCCAGAGGTGAAAATAGTGCCCCCTGAGGTTAATAATCAAGTGTGCTATTGCTGAGCTGGAACAGATGTCTGGACCCCCCGTAGGTCAGGGATCAGTGGAGTGGATTGTTCTAAGCTTGTGGCTGTCTTGAACCCTACTGTTTGTTGTTATCAATCTTCCCTGCGACCTGCCCTGTCTGGATCTGCGAGGAGTAACAGCGTGTATGTTGTTACCATGACAAAGACCAAAGCCAGTGGGAGTACCGTTGAGGACAGTGGTGTCTCTCTATCACCTGTGAAGGATATTTTAAGCGAACAAAAATAGTTTTACAAACAGTTGTTACAACGACACGAAATAGCTTCAAGTGTTTTGTCCAAAAACTGGTGGAGTCAGCTTATAAAATAATGGACGACCTGACCAGAGTGGTCCAGGACCTGAAGAACAGTTTGCAGTTCTCCCAGGGTCAGCTCGATTCAGTTTAAACAGGAGAATGTCAAGATGACAGCAATCTGTAAGTTATTGAGAGAGGACCTCAGTTCTGTATGTGAATCCATGATAACAGTGAGAAATCAGATTATCTCAAAGGACAATCAAGGTGGAACAACATGGTTGTGGACAGAATTGCAGAATCTCCACATGAGACCTGGATGGTGGGAAATTATCTCGGAAAAACTCAAGATGGACCACAGGAAGATTGAGGTGGAGCACGCCCACAGGACTGGAAAACCCACCACCAACCCATGTGATAGGCCCAGGCTTACAGTGGTCAGATGGTCAAGATAGTGGTCAAGTTCCTGAGGTTCAGGAAAGAGCCAAGAACTCGAGAGGAATGGATATATTCCTCAACGAGGACTATTTGAAGCTATCCTGAATCAGCGGAATGAATGCACACCTGATCACGCGTAAACACTCTCACCTCTTCCCTTCGCTTGTGAACTTCAATGCACAACGCATCAGCGTGACCAGGCAAAAAAAAAACGTTCTAAGCCAAACCCCTACACACAGCCTACATCGGTGTCACCATATTAGCTAAAGTACTGTCATAGTCAGCATAGCTAATAGAACTAACGCGTTAGTAAACCCTCTACAATCATGCAGTAACATTACAGTGTGCAATTACACATTACAGTAAGCAGTTACACCGGCGGGCCCTGATGGCAATAAATTAGTAAAACCGAAAGCTTACCTTGACTTGGAAGAGTTCCAGTGTTGTGTTGGATAGTCAAATCAAATCAAATTTTATTGGTCACATACACATATTTAGCAGATGTTATTGCGGGTGTAGCGAAATGCTTGTGTTCCTAGCTCCAACAGCTCAGTAATATCCAACAATTCACAACAATACACACAAATCTAAAGTTAAAGAATGGAATTAGAAATATATTAGTATTAGGACGAGGAATGTCGGAGTGGCATTGACTAAAATACAGGAGAATAGAATACAGTATATACATACGAGATGAGTAAAGCAGTATGTAAACATTATTAAAGCGACTAGTTTTCCATTATTAAAATGATAATGATTCCATGTCTATGCAGCAGCCTCTAAGGTGCAAGGTTGAGTAATCTGGTGGGAGCCGGCTATCAATGGCTATTTTATAGTCTGATGGCCTTGATGCACCTATACTGACCGCCCCTTCTGGATGGTAGCGGGGTGAACAGGTCGTGGCTCGGTTGGTTGATGTCCTAGTTGATCTTTTGGGCCTTCCTGTGACATCGGGTGCTGTAGGTGTCCTGGAGGGCAGGCAGTGTGCCCCCGGTGATGCGTTGGGCAGACCGCATAACACTCTGGAGAGTCCTGCAGTTGCGGGCAGTGCAGTCGCCGTAGCAGGTGTCGATACAGCCCGACAGGATGCGCTCAATTCTGCATCTGTAAAAGTTTGTAAGGGTCTTAGGGGCCAAGCCAAATTTCTTCAGCCCCCTGAGAGATGCCGTTGCGCCTTCTTCACCACAATGTCTGTGTGGATGGACCCTTTCACATCGTCGGTGATGTGTACGCCATGGAACTTGAAGCTTTTCAACTTCTCCACTGCGGTCCCATCGATGTGGATAGGAGCATGCTCTCTCTGCAGACTAGGATAGGGAGAGATTGAATATGTCCTTAAACACTCCAGTCAGCTGGTCGGAGCATCCTCTGAGGACGCAGCTAGGGATGCCGTCTGGGCCGGCAGCCTTGTGAGGGTTAACACGCTTTAAATGCATTACCCATGTCGGACACTGAGAACGAAAGCCCGCAGTCCATAGGAGTTGGCCGCATCGGTGGCACTGTGTTATCCTCAAAGTGGGCAAAGAAGGTGTTTAGCTTGTCCAGGACCATGACGTCGGTGTCCACGGTGTGGCAGGTTTTCCCATTGTAATCCGTGATTGTCTGTAGACAATCGTCTCGTGTCTGAGCTTTTGAATTGCGACTCCACTTTTTCTCTGTACGGACGTTTTGCCTGTTTGATTGCCTTACGGAGGGAATAACTACACTGTTTGTATTCAACCATATTCCCAGTCACCTTGCCATGGTTACATGCGGTGGTTCACTTTTTCAGTTTTGCACGAATGCTGCCATCTATCCACAGTTTCTGATTTGGGTAGGTTTTAATAGTCCCAGTGGGAACAACATCCACTATAACTTTCCTGATGAACACAATCACTTTCTCAGTGTTTGAGGCTACCTGGAACATTTCTCAGTCAGCGTGATCAAAACAATCTTGAAGCATGGATTCCGATTGGTCAGACCAGCGTTAAATAGACCTTAGCAGGGGTACTTCCTGTTTGAGTTCCTGCGCATAGGAAGGGATAAGCAGAATGGAGTCATGTTGGAGTAGCAGTGGTCGAGTGTTTTATTAACTTGAATACTACAGTCAATGTGTTGATAGAACTTTGGTAGCGTTTTCCTCATTTGCTTTGCTAAAATCCCCAGCTACAATAAATGCGGCCTCAGGATATGTGGTTTCCAGTTTGCATAAAGTCCAGTGTAGTTCCTTGAGGGCCATTGTGGTATCGGCTTGAGGGGGAATATACACGGCTGTGACTATAACCGAAGAGAATTCTCTTGAGAGGTAATACGGTCGGCATTTGATTGTGAGGTTTTCTAGGTCGGGTGAACGTTATCACAATCACACCATGAGTAGTAAATCATGAAGCATACACCCCCACCTTTCTTCTTCCCGGAGAGTTCTTTATTCCTGCCTGCGCAATGTACTGAGAACTCAGCTGGCTGTACGGAGACAGTATATCTGGAGAGAGCCACGATTCCGTGAAACAGAGTATGTTACAGTCCCTGATGTCTCTCTGGAAGGAGATCCTTGCTCTGAGCTCATCTACTTTATTGTCCAGAGACTGAATATTACAGAGTAATGTACTTGGATGTGGTGGATGGTGTGGTGGATGTGGTGGACCTCCTGAGTTGGACTAGAAGTCTGCTCCGAATACCTCTTCTCTGCCGGCATCGTCTTGGAGCAGCGTCTGGGAAAAGTAAAATTGCCCTGGGGGGTACAAACAAAGGATCCAATTCGGGAAAGTCATATTCCTGGTCGTAATGCTGGTAAGTTACTGCCGCTCTAATATTCAAAAGTTATTTCCGGCTGTATGTAATAACATAACAATCTTGCTAGACTAATAATGTCATAAATAACATACAAAAAAATAAAAAATACTGCAAGCTTTTTGCTTCTGTCAGCGCCATCAAAGCCATCTAGCTAACATATCATCCGTCTGTTTGAGCAGGGTATTTTAGTAAGGGAAACTGAAAGTGAGAAAAAAAATACACTCTATTTCTGTCTTGCTTCTCCTTCATTTTGGTAGAAATGTATTTGTTTAAAATTGTTAAACTATTGTCTTTCTCTTTCTTTGAGTCAACTACTCACCACATTTTATGCATGGCAGTACTATCTAGCTTTAGCTTATGCTTTCAGTACTAGATATAAGGGCACAAGGCGAGACCCAGATGCAGACACAGGAGGCAGATGGTTAGAGTCTTTGTAGTTTATTTATAATCCAAATGAGTAGGCAGGAGAATGGTCGTGGACAGGCAAAAGGTCAAAACCAGATTCTGAGTCCAAGAAGTAAAGAGTGGCAGACAGGCTCGATGTCAGGGCAGGCAGAAGGGTCAGGCAGGCGGGTACGGAGTCCAGAAAAAACAGGCAAGGGTCAAAACCGGGCAGACTAGAAAAAGAGAATAGAAAAAAGGAGCACGGGAAAACACGCTGGTTGACTTGAAAACATACAAGACGAACTGGCACAGAGAGACAGGAAACACCGGGATAAATACACTGGGGAAAATAAGTGACACCTGGAGGAGGAGACAATCACAAGAACAGGTGAAACAGATCAGGGCGTGACTAGATTTATTATCTGATCCTTTGATTGGGTGGAAAACATGTAAGTTCATGCTGCAAGAGCTCTGATAGGTTGAATGATGTCCTCTGGAATTTTTTTATAATTACTGTGTAAGTCTATGGAAGAGGGTGAGAACCATGAGCCTCCTAGGTTTTGCATTGAAGTCAATGTACCCAGAGGAGAACGGAAGCCAGCGGTTCTCTGGCTACACCATGGTGCCCCCCTACAGAGTGCTGTTGAGGCTACTGTAGACCTTTGCAAAATAGTGTATTTTAATCAATTATTTGGTGACGTATTTTATATTATTTTATATTTTGTATAGTTTTATCTAAAAATAATAACTTTTTAAATGTTTTACCATTTTTATTTGTATGAAATTCACTGAGGAGGATGGTTCTCCCCTTCCTCCTCTGAGGAGCGTCCACTGACTGACGTGTATGTGTAACTGATAGATGCATACACACGTCTTTTGTCTGTAATGTATTTTTTGATATATGTTGGACCCCAGTAAGACTAGCTGTCATCATTGACGTCTGCTAATGGGGATCTTAATAAATCAAATCATAACCTATGGTGTTTACTTTTTTTGTTAACCTGAAATTATGTTTAAGTAATAATAGCCTACTTGTTCCTAAAATGTCTTGACATATGAGTTACTTATACACTTTGAAATGATGTGATATACTGTTGATTCGTTGAAGTTAACAAGTTTAAACACTTAACTTAACTATTATTCAAGATGAACTAGTGTTGCTGTTGATAAATCACAGATCACAATCCTGCAATAAAGAGGGGAAGTGAATCTGTCTCTTATTTGTCTGTTTCTTTGTTTTCTCAAATGAACATTACCTTTTTGTTCAGTCATAAGCCCTCCAATTCGTTTTATTTGATTGTCACAATTTTTGGGATATCAGCCTTGTAAACCCATTTTGTAGCTGATAATGGCATGCAGCACCAATGCATCCATAGACCTACAGCAGTGGTTCCCAACTCCAGTCCTTGAGTACCCCCTTGAGCACACATTTTTGTTGTAGCCCCGGACAAACATACCTGATTCAAATCATCAAGTTGACAAGTTGAATCAGGTGTGTTTGTCCAGTGCTACAATAAACTGGGTAAATTAGGGGGGCTCTAGGACCAGAGTTGGGAACAACTGGCCTACAGTATGATGGCATTAGCCTTATGGGTATTTGCAATGCAGCCCTTTAAATTGTGCATCTGGAGCAGAGAATAGCTTAACTCACATATTGTTCAGTTACAGTACCAATCAAAAGTTTGGACACACCTACTCATTCAAGGCTTTTTCTTAATTTTTTACTGTTTTCTACATTGTAGAATAATAGTGAAGACAGCACTACGAAATAACACATATCGAATCACGTAGATACCAAAAAAGTGGTAAACAAATCAAAATGTATTTTAGATTTTAGATTCTTCAAAGTAGGCACCCTTTGCCTTGATGACAACTTTGCACCCTCTTGGTATTCTCTCAACCAGCTTCATGAGGAATGCTATTCCAACAGTCTTGAAGGAGTTCCCACATATGCTGAGCACTTGTTGGCTGCTTTTCCTTCACTCTGCGGTCCAACTCCAAAAAAAACCTTGAATGACTAGATGTGTCCATACTTTTGATTGGTACTATTTGTTGTTGAATGCTGTTGAATGCCGAAAGCTGAACTCAAATCAAGAGAGACCTCGGTTTATTGTTTTTGTAAAGCTGACAGTGTTTTTATATATTTTCATTTTATGTTGGCTCTGTTGGGCTTAGTTGCTGCTGTCTGTCCCGGGATCCCTCCAGATTCCGCAGAGGGGGAGACACACGTTAGCCCAGCTAGCCTAGCTGGCTCGGCGGTCTCAAATGGAGATCGCTATTGAACGTTTCCAGCGCTGCAGGAGCTGTGTTAACTTTGCTTTGTTCCGGGACAATGTGGACTGCGCTGACTTTCAAAAGCAAAATGACACAAGCTACTGGGGAATTCACACCCAACTACTTTTTATTTTTCATCCACCCCAGTAGCTGGACGCCGCTCTGGTCTGGTGGAAGTGTCGCCGCCGTGTTGGCTCTCCACAGCCAACTGGCCGGTGCTCAGCAGGTTCCATAAATGAAGGGGTCTCCTCCTTCCCTGGAGAACAGAGCTGTTAATCAATCAATCAGCCATGGCGATACGTCCCTCGCCGTGGAAGTCGAGGAAAGCGTCCTCTGGCAATGGTGGTCTCCTTGGAGATGTTGAGCTTGGACTTGACACAGACTAGAAACGGCTTTGTGTTTCTGGTATGTGATTTCAAAGGTTCCAGAGTTACCAGCACCTTCTTTTTTGGGGGCTTCCCATTCAAGATCGGATCCGGAGGTACCTGCATCTTCGCCTTCTGTTCTGTCTCCCTCTCCGGTGGCTTCTACTTCGGGTTCAGATCCTCGCAGCTCTCACCCTCATCAGACCATGAGGCTGCCTGAGGACTGGCCCATTTAACATCGCCAGCTGTCATCATAAGCAGCTCTATGGTGAGAAACGTCTTGTTTCCCAAGGCAAAAACCATGTGCTACCCAGGAGTAAGAGTACAGGACATCACAAGGCTGCTTATGACTGTTCTACAACAGATGCCGGGAGCTGACACTGTCATAGTCCATGTGGGATCAAATTACATCAGGAGGGCTAGCTCAGAACATCTGAAAATGGATTTTAAAGAATTGATTTTAGCATTAAAACCGCCTATAATTGCAGGTCCAGTACCATTGTTGGGCCGCGGGTGTGAAAGATTCAGCAGGCTACTGGCATTACACATCTGGCGGAAATATTACTGTAGCTCTGCTGGAGTTTTATAGATAACTTTGACATCTTCTGGAAGCAGAAGATACTCTACAGGAATGGCGAAGTACATCCAAGTCATCTTGGGTCCTGGAATCTGTCCACTCATTTTGATGCTGCGTTGAAACAATAACTTATCAATGACCCAAAACCAGCTCAGTTAATCCCTACCATTATGACAATGAGTCGTCATAATGCTTCATCAAATGTACATTATCCTAGTGTAGTTGGCAGACACAATGTACAGTGGGGCAAAAAAGTATTTAGTCAGCCACCAATTGTGCAAGTTCTCCCACTTAAAAAGATGAGAGAGGCCTGTAATTTTCATCATAGGTACACTTCAACTATGACAGACAAAATGAGAAGAAAAAAAATCCAGAAAATCACATTACAGGATTTTTAATGAATTTATTTGCAAATTATGGTGGAAAGCCAAAGCTTTTGCGTAGTTGACTACTACATCATGGCTCTGCAGTGTCATCAGCCAAGCCGCTATTCTGCTGTTGTGTACAGCACGCTCATGGATTTGTTGGCTTTTCAGAGAAGTCACAGGCTGGTGACATGTTTCCATGATCACCGTTTGTCCGCCGACAGAACTGGTGAAGTGTTTGACCGCCCAGACTGTCGACACCAGCGCTTTTTCACAGTCTGAGTACTTGAGTTCAGCAGGGTTGAGTGTTTTGCTCGCGTCAGCAACCACACGTTTGTCTTGGTACAACCCAGCACTAAGGCATTGCTTGGAGAAACCAACTTCCAAAAATAACGTCTTGTCTTTGTTTGGGGTATACCAGGCAGGGTGCCTCGCAAAGCAGGTTTTTCAAAGAAGTCACAGATTTGTCGTGAGTGCCATCCCAAATGATGGCACTTCTTTCTGAAGAAGATGGGTCAAAGGCGTTGACAAGTCAGCGTAGTTTTTGATTAATTGACGGGCGTAATTACATACTCCCAAGAAACTGCGCACCTCATGAAGGTTTGTAGGTATTTTGATGTTGTGGACTGCTTGGATTCTGTTAGTAGACTGTGGCAGGATGCCCTCAGCACCCACCAGAAGTCCAATGTAGTTTACCTTGGTCCTGCACCATTGTCCTTTCATATTTGCCAACTTCGCCCCAGCTGCCCCGAGTTGGGTGAGAATGTGGTCCATCTCGTTGAGGTGATGTAACAACGTCTCCCTTCTCATGAGAACGTCGTCCACATAGATTATCGTCCCCATGGAGGCTGCATCTGGCATTGCCTTGTGCACGAAGATGTTGAACTCTGAAGGGGAGTTTGCATACCCGAACGGGCAACGATTGAACGTGAAGAGCTTGTTCGAGAAAGAGAAAGCCAACGTGTTGGTCACGACGGTCAACTGTCATGGCCGACTAGACTATGAAACCAGCTTGTTGAGTTGTCTATAGTCAATGGCGACAGTTACCCGTTGCTTTCAAAACGGGCCACACGAGAGCGCTGTACTTACTGTTACATTCCCTGATTATCTGTTTAGCTAATAGGGAGTTGAAAGTCTCTTGTACCGCTGCGTTCCCCGCAATCAGAATTTTGTATCGTCACACAAACGTAGGAGCTGCTCCGGGGGGCGTAGGAATACGCACCACATGAATACCCATAACACCTCAATCTAGTGAGTCTGTTGACCTGTGTGTGTTAAACAATTCCCGCAACTGATGTTGTTCAGTGTGATTGACAAGTGCGTCAGCTTCCGACAGTAGCTGTAGTACCTGTGCATATGGTTCGGCGATATCGTACAGGTCTTCATCAGGTGGTGACGGCATGTCAACGGTGGGGGAATCATCTGCAGGAGGAGATCCGTTATCGTCCTCTGTGACAATGTGGTATATGAACAGCTGGTTGTCAGAATCTACAGTGCCTTGCGAAAGTATTCGGCCCCCTTGAACTTTGCGACCTTTTGCCACATTTCAGGCTTCAAACATAAAGATATAAAACTGTATTTTTTTGTGAAGAATCAACAACAAGTGGGACACAATCATGAAGTGGAACGACATTTATTGGATATTTCAAACTTTTTTAACAAATCAAAAACTGAAAAATTGGGCGTGCAAAATTATTCAGCCCCCTTAAGTTAATACTTTGTAGTGCCACCTTTTGCTGCGATTACAGCTGTAAGTCGCTTGGGGTATGTCTCTATCAGTTTTGCACATCGAGAGACTGACATTTTTTCCCATTCCTCCTTGCAAAACAGCTCGAGCTCAGTGAGGTTGGATGGAGAGCATTTGTGAACAGCAGTTTTCAGTTCTTTCCACAGATTCTCGATTGGATTCAGGTCTGGACTTTGACTTGGCCTTTCTAACACCTGGATATGTTTATTTTTGAACCATTCCATTGTAGATTTTGCTTTATGTTTTGGATCATTGTTTTGTTGGAAGACAAATCTCCGTCCCAGTCTCAGGTCTTTTGCAGACTCCATCAGGTTTTCTTCCAGAATGGTCCTGTATTTGGCTCCATCCATCTTCCCATCAATTTTAACAATCTTCCCTGTCCCTGCTGAAGAAAAGCAGGCCCAAACCATGATGCTGCCACCACCATGTTTGACAGTGTTCAGGTTGATGAGCTGTGTTGCTTTTACGCCAAACATAACGTTTTGCATTGTTGCCAAAAAGTTCAATTTTGGTTTCATCTGACCAGAGCACCTTCTTCCACATGTTTGGTGTGTCTCCCAGGTGGCTTGTGGCAAACTTTAAACGACACTTTTTATGGATATCTTTAAGAAATGGCTTTCTTCTTGCCACTCTTCCATAAAGGCCAGATTTGTGCAATATACGACTGATTGTTGTCCTATGGACAGAGTCTCCCACCTCAGCTGTAGATCTCTGCAGTTCATCCAGAGTGATCATGGGCCTCTTGGCTGCATCTCTGATCAGTCTTCTCCTTGTATGAGCTGAAAGTTTAGAGGGACGGCCAGGTCTTGGTAGATTTGCAGTGGTCTGATACTCCTTCCATTTCAATATTATCGCTTGCACAGTGCTCCTTGGGATGTTTAAAGCTTGGGAAATCTTTTTGTATCCAAATCCGGCTTTAAACTTCTTCACAACAGTATCTCTGACCTGCCTGGTGTGTTCCTTGTTCTTCATGATGCTCTCTGCGCTTTTAACGGACCTCTGAGACTATCACAGTGCACGGAGACTTGATTACACACCGGTGGATTGTATTTATCATAATTAGTCATTTAGGTCAACATTGGATCATTCAGAGATCCTCACTGAACTTCTGGAGAGAGTTTGCTGCACTGAAAGTAAAGGGGCTGAATAATTTTGCACGCCCAATTTTTCAGTTTTTGATTTGTTAAAAAAGTTTGAAATATCCAATAAATGTCGTTCCCCTTCATGATTGTGTCCCACTTATTGTTGAGTCTTCACAAAAAAATACAGTTTTATATCTTTATGTTTGAAGCCTGAAATGTGGCAAAAGGTCGCAAAGTTCAAGGGGGCCGAATACTTTCGCAAGGCACTGTATATGACATCAGTCAGAAGAATATCTTTTTGATTGATGGACGCTGACTGGATGGCTGACTTTTGTCTGTTTGCAATACATTTAAACAGTGATGAACCATCACCAAATTGACATGCTGAAATTAACACCAACGAGTATTGGAGAGGAACCACTATCACTGCCCGGCCATCCCGAGTTCAACGGGCCAGTCAATTGGGCATTTCTGCAGTATATTAGAGCATGCCAAATTCTTGATGGTAAATACCCATTGTAAGACACTGCAAATGGATAGCCATGCACCTGTTAATCTGAATGGGTTACCAGGAGCACATTTTTGTAATGTTTTTTTTAATGCCTTTAGTGGGTGCAAGGGGTCCATGGCCGAGTAGAGAGCATCCCCCAACCGTGCCCATCCAATAGCGGGCGCCCATGGTCATTTTTGTAATATTGTAGGGCTTCCTTCATGACACTTTTCATGATGTTGCTAGCAGCCACCTGAGTGAGTGCTTGCTTGCTACCAACCGGAACATTACGATAGCCAAGACCAGCAACACAAAGAAACAGACTATACAGCAACAAGTAGTGAGTGAAGTTACAAACAGACTATACAAAGTTAAATGTCTTACCTGTGAATAAATATTTTCCACTCACATAGCTACTTGTAGCCTACTTGGTGCCAACGCCCACGTTACTGACCCAGTATTGTCATTGTCCCCACATTTCTCACTCTTCTGCACCGGATAGCCTGAAGCCACAGGGGTCTTCTCACAGGCTCTATTTCACTATGTGGGAGCATTGCGAACCAAAGGTCGTGATTTTCTTTACCTGGTTACATGTACATTGAACAACACAGCAGCTTTTAAGGCATGTTTTGTTATTTCTGTAAAAAGGAAAATCGACGTCAAAGTTGGTTCTTTTACAATGGGGGTCAATGGTAAAGAATTTTGTAATTCCATTTTATGATGTGAATATCAACTCGGTGTATAGTTTAGGGACTTAACCTTAATCCAGTCGTAAATATAATATAATTATGAACCTAGATTTACAGCGTCTAGATTAGGTCTAATGTAAGAGTAATTTAAACCATGTTGGTGCAACCCACCCTAATAGTGTAGGTTACAGAGCAGATCTAAGGTTGTGCTAATGGTTAAGATTTAGGAAAGGTAACTGATGTTGGATATGTACCACAGGCGGCAGGTGGTACAGGGAGGTGGTAATTAGGGAGGGTGGGCTCATAGTAATGGCTGGAACTGTCACACCCTGACCATAGAGAGCCATTGTTTCTCTATGGTATTGTAGGTCAGGGTGTGACTGGGGTGTTCTAGTTTATTATTTCTATGTGGGGTTCTAGGTTTATTTTCTATGTTGGTGATTTGTATGATTCCCAATTAGAGGCAGCTGGTAATCGTTGTCTCTATTGGGGATCATATTTAAGTAGTGTTTGTTCCCAGCTGTGGGATATTGTATTTTTGTACTTTGAGTTGGTGTATGTAGCACCTCTGTAGTCACGGTTCATTGTTTGTTTCTTGTTTTGTTGTTTTTGTTAAGTTTCACTATTAATAAATGATGTGGAACTCAACATTCGCTGCGCCTTGGTCCGTGTCTCTACAAACAGCCATGACCAGGAACGGATTAAATGGAATCAAACACATGATTTCCATGTGTTTGATACCATTCCATTCACTCCATTCCATAATTTTTCATTTTTATGAGCTGTCCTCCCCTCACCAGCCTCCTGTGATCTATAGATTAGTTGACCTATCCCACTAAGCAGAACTCAGACATGCTGATATAAATAGGCCAGTCTGTGAGACTTGCTGCTGTTTATATTTTTTATAACATCAACATTACAGTTCCTAAAGTAGGGTATGGTTACACTGAGACGCATGATCAATGATGAAATCATATATGACCTAGTCATTGTGCGTTTTTGTTATTCAAAAGTTAAAATAATCTCAACTTCTTTTGGAGTTGCATATGTTCAAAGGTGGACATATTGAACACAAGAACGATGAGCAAAAATCCCAGAACCACACGGGGGGACCTAGTGAATGACCTGCAGAGAGCTGGGACCAAAGTAACAAAGCCTACCATCAGTAACACACTACGCCGCCAGGGACTCAAATCCTGCAGTGCCAGACGTGTCCCCCTGCTTAAGCCAGTACATGTCCAGGCTCGTCTGAAGTTTGCTAGAGAGCATTTGGATAATCCAGAAGAAGATTGGGAGAATGTCATATGGTCAGATGAAACCAAAATATAACTTTTTTGTAAAAACTCAACTCGTCGTTTTTGGAGGACAAAGAATGCTGAGTTGCATCCAAAGAACACCATACCTACTGTGAAGCATGGTTGGTGGAAACATCATGCTTTGGGGCTGTTTTTCTGCAAAGGGACCAGGACGACTGATCAGTGTAAAGGAAAGAATGAATGGGGCCATGTATCATGAGATTTTAAGTGAAAACCTCCTTCCATCAGCAAGGGCATTGAAGATGAAACGTGGCTAGGTCTTTCAGCATGACAATTTTCCCAAACACACCGCCCGGGCAACGAAGGAGTGGCTTCGTAAGAAGCATTTCAAGGTCCTGGAGTGGCCTAGCCAGTCTCAAGATCTCATCCCCATAGAAAATCTTTGGAGGGAGTTGAAAGTCCATGTTGCCCAGCAACAGCCCCAAAACATCACTGCTCTAGAGGAGATCTGCATGGAGGAATGGGCCAAAATACCAGCAAGAGTGTGTGAAAACCTTGTGAAGACTTACAGAAAACGTTTGACCTCTGTCATTGCCAACAAAGGGTATATAACAAAGTATTGAGATAAACTTTTGTTATTGACCAAATACTTTATTTCCACCATAATTTGCAAATAAATTAATTAAAAATCCTACAATGTGATTTTCTGGATTTTTTTTCTAATTTTGTCTGTCATAGTTGAAGTGTACCTATGATGAAAATTACAGACCTCTCTCATATTTTTAAGTGGGAGAACTTGCACAATTGGTGGCTGACTAAATACTTTTTTGCCCCACTGTATGTGTATGTGTACAGCGCGTGGATGCATGTGTGTGTGTGTATGTATATCTCATGCTGGTGTGTGTATGTTCTCTTCCAGGTGGAGTGTCCTAGGTCAGAGTGTTTTGAGTCTCTGTCGGCCATGGAGCTGGCTGAACAGATCACACTACTGGACCACATCGTCTTCAGGAGTATCCCCTATGAGTGAGTCTGTCACCTCATATCCTAAAGTGATGATATCATTTCTTGTGAGGATCTCATATCAGTATGTGTTGTCTCTCTGTCAGGGAGTTCCTGGGGCAGGGCTGGATGAAGGTGGATAAGTCTGAGAGGACTCCCTACATCATGAAGACCAGCCAGCACTTCAATGATGTGAGATTGTGTGTGTGTGTGTCTTTACTTTATTTGGAGGCCTCCCACTGGGCAAAAACTGGGTGAATCAACTTGGTTTCCACATAATTTCAACGCCAAAAATCAATGTCATGACGTTGAATCAACTTGGAAAACTGATTGGACTTGCAAAAAGTCATCAATGTAAGGGCAGTATTTTCCCCCCCAACTTTTAACCTAAATCCAATGACATGGTGACATTTTTTTGTTGATATCTCGTTGAATTCAGGTTAGTTGACAACTGAACCAAATGTAAATCAAAACTAGACGTTGAACTGACGTCTGTGCCCAGTGGGCTATACTTAAAGTGAGTGTGTCTCCTCTTTTCCTCTCTGCTTTCCACCCCCTGTCTCTTTCTCTCCCTTTCTCTCTCTCTCTCTCTGTCTTTTCCCCTTTCACCCTCCTCTAGATGAGTAATCTGGTGGCGTCTCAAATCATGACCCATACTGACGTGGGCTCCAGGGCCAACTCTATTGAAAAATGGGTGGCTGTGGCCGACATCTGCCGCTGCCTCAACAACTACAATGGAGTCTTAGAGATCACCTCAGCTCTGAACCGCAGTGCCATCTACAGGTTGAAGAAGACATGGGCCAAAGTCTGCAAACAGGTGGGAAATTGTTCTAATTCTTTACCCTTCTCCAGAGGTCTGCACTCAATCACTCTCCCTTGCCCTTAGATCTACTAAGCTAACTGTCATGACGTATTATTGTTAATGTGATGACATGCTATTTATCGAATGATTAACTATGTTTAGAATTACGTGATTAAATTAATTAACTCGGTAACCTGGGGCACCACAGGAAACGTTTGTTTAAAGAGGTAACGTTTCATCAGTCTCATTCTGAACGTCGGATAATTCGTAAATCTGCACAAACTCGGGTCTTTCCGTACCACACAAATTGAATTGATTATTTATTTACTAACAAGTTAAATGGTAACATAGGATACACATACACACACACACACAGTCTAGGCTATTGATTAGAACCTAATACAATGGCAACAGGTCCCTAGCGGTCCAACACAATATGACACGTGTTACACAAGATGGAGATTTAAAGAAAGAGAGAGAGAAAGAGAGAAAGTGCATGAGAGAAAAGCACACTTAGATACATTTGTAAACTATGCTTAGGTTAGCTCTAACACCTTGCCCCGAACTGTCACTCTTATGGGTCAGAATGTATTTACATGTTGAAGGTCTCCGTTGGGTATCTCTTTGTGGACCGAGTTCTGCTTAGTGGGATTGGTTTGGCCGACGCCCTTTTCTTTCGATGGCCGAGTCTCCTTCGTTACTGCGTGTAAGTCTCTGATTGTCCACACAATGTTCTTTCTCTTGGTTGTCTGTTGCCTTGCACTTGTTCTGTGAGAGTAGTCTTCTTAGGAGGCTAATCAGCTGTGTTAACGCTCCCAGCTTGGGTAGGAGGGCCGTGTTGATAACCGATGATTTGAAGAGAATAACCGGTTGGTCTTTCTTGAATTCACCTTCTCAGATACAGTACTTAGATACAGTACAGAATCGCTACTCCACCATGAACTTGATTTTTTTTGTCAATCTTGTGTTGTGTTTCAGGGTCACGACTAGTCGTAAACCTCGGCTGCAGCGCGTGGTAAACTTAGTCTGCATGTAAAATTCTTAACTCACATGTTTTATTCCCTCGGGTCTAAAAGGGGCATTTCGGTCTTTATGACGTGCTCTCTGGGTTTCCAGGTATTAGAACAAACCTTGCCTTGTAACGAGCTATGCCCCAGGAAACCCAGAGAACATGTCATGAAGACAGAAACTAAAATCTCGTTTAGACAACTAAAATCACAGATCATCGTTACAAAAACATTCTCTTTGATCTGGATATTTTCTACAAAATGCACAGTATGCAAACATTATGAAAACTGTTCAAGTTACAATGTTTTCATTATAACGTTGTCGTGTAATTTATAATAACATAACAAAAACGACATTCATTTTCATATTCCATCTATCATTGTTACCACCATTTTGGCTGATGAAATATAATGTCCCGAAGTCCATTTATTGCATGTTACAGTTCTGAGGTAGATTCTCCATAAGGCACACACATTCCAGTATGTCACATTAGAGACAAGGAAGGAGTTGGGCTGCTGCCTTATAATTTACGATGGGCGTGTGGTTATAACACCCCCCCCCCCCCCCCCCCCCCCATCAATCCCTCTATACAGTTGAAGTCAGAAGTTTACATACACTTAGGTTAGAGTCATTAAAACTCATTTTTCAACCACTCCATGTAACGGTATTCGTCGTCTGAAGAAGAGGAATCATCGGACCAAAGCTCAGCGTGGTAAGTGTTCATGCTTTCTTTATTAAAACTGAACACTATAAAAAAAATAACAAAGGGAATAACCGAAACAGTCCTGAAAGGTGCAAAAAACTAAACAGAAATGAACTACCCACAAAAACCCTTTGGGAAAAAGCTACCTGTGGTTCCCAATCAGAGACAATGATAGACAGCTGTCCCTGATTGAGAACCATACCCGGACAAAACAAAGAAATACAAAAACATTAAAAAAGGAACATAGAATGCCCACCCGAATCACACCCTGACCAAACCAAAATAGAAAGCCCTAAGGTCAGTTAACAAAGTTAACAAATTTCTTGTTAACAAACGATAGTTTTGGCAAGTCGGTTAGGACATCTACTTTGTGCATGACACAAGTAATTTAAAAAAAAATTGTTCAGAGAGATTATTTCACTTATACAGTGCCTTGCGAAAGTATTCGGCCCCCTTGAACTTTGCGACCTTTTGCCACATTTCAGGCTTCAAACATAAAGATATAAAACTGTATTTTTTTGTGAAGAATCAACAACAAGTGGGACACAATCATGAAGTGGAACGACATTTATTGGATATTTCAAACTTTTTTAACAAATCAAAAACTGAAAAATTGGGCGTGCAAAATTATTCAGCCCCCTTAAGTTAATACTTTGTAGCGGCACCTTTTGCTGCGATTACAGCTGTAAGTCGCTTGGGGTATGTCTCTATCAGTTTTGCACATTGAGAGACTGAAATTTTTTCCCATTCCTCCTTTCAAAACAGCTCGAGCTCAGTGAGGTTGGATGGAGAGCATTTGTGAACAACAGTTTTCAGTTCTTTCCACAGATTCTCGATTGGATTCAGGTCTGGACTTTGACTTGGCCATTCTAACACCTGGATATGTTTATTTTTGAACCATTCCATTGTAGATTTTGCTTTATGTTTTGGATCATTGTCTTGTTGGAAGACAAATCTCCGTCCCAGTCTCAGGTCTTTTGCAGACTCCATCAGGTTTTCTTCCAGAATGGTCCTGTATTTGGCTCCATCCATCTACCCATCAATTTTAACCATCTTCCCTGTCCCTGCTGAAGAAAAGCAGGCCCAAACCATGATGCTGCCACCACCATGTTTGACAGTGGGGATGGTGTGTTCAGCTGTGTTGCTTTTACGCCAAACATAACGTTTTGCATTGTTGCCAAAAAGTTCAATTTTGGTTTCATCTGACCAGAGCACCTTCTTCCACATGTTTGGTGTGTCTCCCAGGTGGCTTGTGGCAAACTTTAAACTACACTTTTTATGGATATCTTTAAGAAATGTCTTTCTTCTTGCCACTCTTCCATAAAGGCCAGATTTGTGCAATATACGACTGATTGTTGTCCTATGGACAGAGTCTCCCACCTCAGCTGTAGATCTCTGCAGTTCATCCAGAGTGATCATGGGCCTCTTGGCTGCATCTCTGATCAGTCTTCTCCTTGTATGAGCTGAAAGTTTAGAGGGACGGCCAGGTCTTGGTAGATTTGCAGTGGTCTGATACTCCTTCCATTTCAATATTATCGCTTGCACAGTGCTCCTTGGGATGTTTAAAGCTTGGGAAATCTTTTTGTATACAAATCCGGCTTTAAACTTCTTCACAACAGTATCTCGGACCTGCCTGGTGTGTTCCTTGTTCTTCATGATGCTCTCTGCGCTTTTGACGGACCTCTGAGACTATCACAGTGCAGGTGCATTTATACGGAGACTTGATTACACACAGGTGGATTATATTTATCATCATTAGTCATTTAGGTCAACATTGGATCATTCAGAGATCCTCACTGAACTTCTGGAGAGAGTTTGCTGCACTGAAAGTAAAGGGGCTGAATAATTTTGCACGCCCAATTTTTCAGTTTTTGATTTGTTAAAAAAGTTTTAAATATCCAATAAATGTCGTTCCACTTCATGATTGTGTCCCACATGTTGTTGATTCTTCACAAAAAAATACAGTTTTATATCTTTATGTTTGAAGCCTGAAATGTGGCAAAAGGTCGCAAAGTTCAAGGGGGCCGAATACTTTCGCAAGGCACTGTATGTATCACAATTCCAGTGGGTCAGAAGTTTACATACACTAAGTTGACTGTGCCTTTAAACAGCTTGGAAAATTCCAGAAAATTATGTCATGGATTTAGAAGCTTCTGATAGGCTAATTGACATCATTTGAGTCAATTGGAGGTGTACCTGTGGATGTATTACAAGCTCTACCTTCAAACTCAGTGCCTCTTTGCTTGACAACATGGGAAGTTTAAAAGAAATCAGTCAAGATCTCAGAAAAAAAATTGTAGACCTCCACAAGTCCGGTTCATCATTTGGGGGAAATTTCCAAACACCCGAAGGTACCACATTCATCTGAACAAACAATTGTATGCAAGTATAAACACCATGGGACCACGCAGCCTTCATAACGCTCAGGATGAAGATGTGTTCTGTCTCCTAGAGATGCACGTACTTTGCTGTGAAAAGTGCAAATCAACCCAGAACAACAGCAAAGGACCTTGTGAAGAAACGGGTACAAACGTATCTATATCCACAGTAAAATGAGTCCTATATCGACACAACCTGAAAGGCTGCTCAGCAAGGAAGAAGCCACTGCTCCAAAACCGCCATATAAAAGCCAGACTACAGTTTGCAACTGCACATGGGGACAAAGATAATACTTTTTGAGAAATGTCCTCTGGTCTGATGAAACAAAAATATAACTGTTTGGCCATAATGACCATCGTTATGTTTCGAGGAAAAAGGGGGAGGCTTGCAAGCCAAAGAACACCATCCCAACCTTGAAGGACAGGAGTGCAGCATCATGTTTTGGGGGTGCTTTGCTCTAGGAGGGACTGGTGCTCTTCACAAAATTGATGGCATCATGAGGGGGGAAATTATGTGCATATATGGAAGCAACATCTCAAGACATCAGTCAGGAAGTTAAAGCTTGGTTGCAAATGGGTCTTCCAAATGGACAATGACCCCAAGCATACATCCAAAGTTGTGGCAAAATTGCTTAAGGACAACAAAGCCAAGGTATTGGAGTGGCCATCACAAAGCCCTGACCTCAATCCTATTGAAAATGTGTAGACAGAACTGAAAAAGCGTGTGCGAGCAAGGAGGCCTGCAAACCTGACTCAGTTACACCAGCTCTGTCGGGAGGAATGGGCCAAAATTCACCCAATGTATTTTGAGAAGTTTGTGAAGGCTACCTGAAACGTTTGACCTAAGTAAAACAATTTAAAGGCCAAATTCTAATTGAGTGTATGTAAACTTCTGACCCACTGGGAATGTGATGAAAGAAATAAAAGCTGAAATAAATCATTCGCTCTACTATTATTCTGACATTTCACATTCTTAAAATAAAGTGGCGATCCTAACTGACCTAAGATTTTTTTAAATTACTATAATTAAATGTCAGGAATTGTGAAAAACTGAGTTTAAATGCATTTGGCTAAAGTGTATGTGAACTTCCGACTTCAACTGTACCTCTCCCTCTCTGCGGGAGGGAGGAATATCTCTGTAGAACCGTGATCCTTTGTAACCTGATCCTCACAGGCCAGTCGTGACACTAACATATTGCAGTTTTTCCAAATGGTCATTAAATTGATCATTTAGCCATTTGATTTTAAATTATATAAACAAATATTTTACAATTATTTGGTAAAACATTGAATTTGGCCTTTACTGCTATTGCCCATATAAATACATTGAATAACACATTTGTACGTGACAAAACAGACAGTCAAAAAATAAATCATATGGAATAAGGTTTTGAAATGTCTGTCCTATATCTGAGCGATATAAGAAAACTCAGGGATAATTTTTTTTTTTAAAAGACGTTTTTATTCAAGGCACTTTTTACCCCCTATACACATTGTGCCATTTTTGCATCCCTGTACGGGGTTAATATCAGACGACTCGCAAACGGTTCGGATTTTACAGACAAGTTTGTGACGATTTATTTTCATGTCCGGATCCTCTCATGTGTAGAAAACACAGCTTTCACAAGCCCCATGTTATGGAATGGGTGCAAGCTTTATATCGGCGGACTACACTACAATAAGGTAAGTCTCTAGCATAAGCACATGGGATGCTGTCCAATATTCAAAATGGTATCACTGTGTGACGCACGGGCACGTCAATCAACTTTATGCATTGGATTGGTGTAAGCATGGCTGGAGGGAGTTCCCACCATATTCCTCACCAACACTGTATTATTTTTAAATCCAGGAAGGGAAGTGTACGAGTGCACACTTCGGGAGAAAGGTAGAGCATTTTAATAATTTTTTTGCTAATAAAGCTTTGTTGAAGATCTGTTCTCAGATCTAATAGCGGTACACGGGGAAAGCTCCCCAGTATCCACTGGGAAGACTGGGTGGAGCTAAACACTTAGGGGTTAGCGAAAGGGGTAGAGGTGAGGGGTTGATTTCAGACCCTTATGAAAGTAGTTTGAGAATGAAACGTTGCTAAATAAGATCCATTCAATTGTTGAAAGCATCAAGAATACAAGTGTGCAAGAGTTTTATTTTTTTGTATTTGTTGATTTCAGACCAGACACATTAAAACATGGTTGTGTTTGGTTTTGACAGACTAAAGCCCTGATGGACAAGCTGCAGAAGACTGTGTCGTCTGAAGGGAGATTCAAAAACCTGAGGGAAACCCTGAAAAAGTGAGACACAAATCTTATTGATGAAAACTTTATTTTCAGTGAGGGAGGTGTGACCCAGAATATTTTGTCCCTAACTCTCTTCTTGTCTCCCTCCTACTTTTCTCTTCCCCAGTTGTAACCCTCCCAGTGTGCCCTACCTGGGTATGTACCTGACTGACCTAGCCTTTATCGAGGAAGGAACACCTAACTTCACTGAGGAGGGCTTGGTCAACTTCTCCAAGATGAGGATGGTAAACACACACACACACACACACACATGCACTCTGTATTTTCTCTCTGCATTGTTGGGAAGGGCCAGTAAAGTAAGAATTTCACTGTTAGTCTACCCCGGTTGTTTACGATGTATGTGACAAATAACATTTTATTTTATTTGACACACATTGTATTCCAATGTGAAATCACTTTCATCCCATAGAATACAGCATGAACAGGTTCAGTGAAGCTGCAGCACTGCTGTTTCCATTGATCTGCTATAGATTTTATTGAGTTCTGAGATATGTGATGAAGAGCTGTGATGAAAATGCTGTGTGTCCTAGATCTCCCACATCATCCGAGAGATCCGCCAGTTCCAGCAGACACCCTACAGGATAGAACACCAGCCTAAGGTACGCCTACTTACTAGACACTTTTTATATTGCCAATGGCTATTTTCCTAGTCTATTTTGCTTGTCTTCAGTGTGTACCCCTTCCCTCTCTCCAGGTGACTCAGTACCTGTTGGACAAGACTCTGATCATGGATGAGGACACTCTCTATGACCTCTCTCTTAAGATAGAGCCCCGCCTACCGGCCTGAGGGACAGTCACTGCGAGCAACGGGACCCTGGCAACCCTGTCCCTCTATGTGGGCAACACGCCTGCATACCTGGGATAATGAACGACAAAGAGAGAGTGGATTATTGAAGAGACAGAGAGAAAAAGAGAGCGAGAGAGAGAGAGAGAATTGAGAAGGAACGTAGGGAGAAAATCCTTGTTGTTTTTAGACGATGATGGGGTGATCTTTTGAATGTGTTTTCTGCGAGGAAGGGTAAACAGGAAGTGAGGTGTCATTGTGTGACCTCATCATCCCTCTCCCAGGGCGTGACATCATTGACGTGAAACATGGTTCTTCTGCCAGCAGATCATATCAGAGTTGGTGGAGATTGTTCAATCTTTGGGAAAATCTCAAATGGCACCCTGTTCCCCATGTAGGACTGCACTATTTAGGGAATAGGTTGCCATTGAGACACTTTTTTGTCTTTGAAATTTTTAAAAGGTGTATCGTAAGGAGATGAAATGTAGCATGTATAGCTCTAAGAGTCTGGACTTGTGTATGTTACGCTGTGCTGCTTTACTGTGCCATGTCCTTGAGCTGAAGCACCCATGCTTTCACACCAAATGGTGATCACTTGACTTTGCATGATCCTAACTGGGGTTTTAGTGTTTATTTGGCCTTGGTCCTGACCCCTGCATGTTAACATGCTTCACTCTCTTTGGTCTCTGAAGACTACACAACCACTATGCATCCCCATCCACCAATCATACATCACTTTATTAGGAGGGTCGGACGGAATCTATGAGGGTAGAGTTTCAAACACACCTGCCGGAATTAACTCATACATTACTACTACTACACATACTAAATGTAACGATACTGGTAAATAGAAAATCCTTTTAAGATTCAGTCTGACTGTGGTAATGAGAAACTAAGTGCTTCAAAATGAATTTTGATTTAGAAACTGGGCGGCAGATACTGTAGCCAACTGGGTGGCAGGTAGCCTAGCGGTTAGTGCTTTGTGCCAGTAACTGAAAGGTCGCTTGTTAGAATACCTTAGCCAACAATCTGTTGATGTTCCCTTGAGCAAGACACTTAACCCTAATTTGCTCCAGGGGCGCCGTACTACTATGGCTGACCTTGTAAAACAACACATTTCACTGCACCGAACAGGTGTATGTGACAATAAAGTAAATAAATAAAAAAAGCTTCATTTGTAATAGTTTACCATTTATGTGCATCGTGTTGTTGAAATTGCTCTTCATAAATACTGAAATATTAATCTACAAACTGGTGACCGGTATCTGAAAGAATACAGTACAATCTGGTACTCCACATTCAGGCAAACGTTTTGATGTCTAATATCTTGTAAGCTCCACTAATTCTGTGGTTTGTCCATTTGAATGATGAGAATTAGACGCTTCAAATGTGCCTTTATTATAGATTTTTTTTCTGTAGGTAGATTCTCAGTCCTCTAAATATTCTAACAACAATACCAATCAATTCAGATGAACAAGTAATATTTCCCCCTCTTAAAATATTTTGCTGTCAAGTTAGCAAATTTCCATCTGTGGCATTCTTTGGTGAAGATTGTAGATCCCTAATAATAATGTATCTGCTCATTCAGATGGTATGGAATCATTGGGTAAATACAGTGCCTTGCGAAAGTATTCGGCCCCCTTGAACTTTGCGACCTTTTGCCACATTTCAGGCTTCAAACATAAAGATATAAAACTGTATTTTTTGTGAAGAATCAACAACAAGTGGGACACAATCATGAAGTGGAACAACATTTATTGGATATTTCAAACTTTTTTAACAAATCAAAAACTGAAAAATTGGGCGTGCAAAATTATTCAGCCCCTTTACTTTCAGTGCAGCAAACTCTCTCCAGAAGTTCAGTGAGGATCTCTGAATGATCCAATGTTGACCTAAATGACTAATGATGATAAATACAATCCACCTGTGTGTAATCAAGTCTCCGTATAAATGCACCTGCACTGTGATAGTCTCAGAGGTCCGTTAAAAGCGCAGAGAGCATCATGAAGAACAAGGAACACACCAGGCAGGTCCGAGATACTGTTGTGAAGAAGTTTAAAGCCGGATTTGGATACAAAAAGATTTCCCAAGCTTTAAACATCCCAAGGAGCACTGTGCAAGCAATAATATTGAAATGGAAGGAGTATCAGACCACTGCAAATCTACCAAGACCTGGCCGTCCCTCTAAACTTTCAGCTCATACAAGGAGAAGACTGATCAGAGATGCAGCCAAGAGGCCCATGATCACTCTGGATGAACTGCAGAGATCTACAGCTGAGGTGGGAGACTCTGTCCATAGGACAACAATCAGTCGTATATTGCACAAATCTGGCCTTTATGGAAGAGTGGCAAGAAGAAAGCCATTTCTTAAAGATATCCATAAAAAATTTAGTTTAAAGTTTGTCACAAGCCACCTGGGAGACACACCAAACATGTGGAAGAAGGTGCTCTGGTCAGATGAAACCAAAATTGAACTTTTTGGCAACAATGCAAAACGTTATGTTTGGCGTAAAAGCAACACAGCTCATCACCCTGATCACACCATCCCCACTGTCAAACATGGTGGTGGCAGCATCATGGTTTGGGCCTGCTTTTCTTCAGCAGGGACAGGGAAGATGGTTAAAATTGATGGGAAGATGGATGGAGCCAAATACAGGACCATTCTGGAAGAAAACCTGATGCAGTCTGCAAAAGACCTGAGACTGGGACGGAGATTTGTCTTCCAACAAGACAATGATCCAAAACATAAAGCAAAATCTACAATGGAATGGTTCAAAAATAAACATATCCAGGTGTTAGAATGGCCAAGTCAAAGTCCATACCTGAATCCAATCGAGAATCTGTGGAAAGAACTGAAAACTGCTGTTCACAAATGCTCTCCATCCAACCTCACTGAGCTCGAGCTGTTTTGCAAGGAGGAATGGGAAAAAATTTCAGTCTCTCGATGTGCAAAACTGATAGAGACATACCCCAAGCGACTTACAGCTGTAATCGCAGCAAAAGGTGGCGCTACAAAGTATTAACTTAAGGGGGCTGAATAATTTTGCACGCCCAATTTTTCAGTTTTTGATTTGTTAAAAAAGTTTGAAATATCCAATAAATGTCGTTCCACTTCATGATTGTGTCCCACTTGTTGTTGATTCTTCACAAAAAAATAAAGTTTTATATCTTTATGTTTGAAGCCTGAAATGTGGCAAAAGGTCGCAAAGTTCAAGGGGGCCGAATACTTTCGCAAGGCACTGTATCAATTGTTATTCCTTCATTCCTCAAATCCTTATCTCCTTCTCAAAGCACTTTGGAGCAAAAGATCCTCCTCTCAGAAGGAGGCAAGGAGAAATGACAAGGATAGAATTACGTAGAACTACATATAATTGAATAGGATCTCTTTGGGATCAAGGATATACAATTGAGATTCAGCCATATAAAACTATTGTACTGCCATGGAGTGAGGGTGGTTAAAGAGAAGTGACTTTATGTCCCTCTAGTGGCCCCAACATTCCCATGCTTTATCTGACAACAACACTTGTAGCACGTTCAGCAGGGCCTGTTCACAGCTTTACAATAACCACTCCTTATGCAGTTTGATGAGCATGTGGTCCTGTTGCAGTTTGCTCCTAATTGAAAAATGAAAACCCAGCAAACAAATGTTGGTTCCCAGAACGATGTGGGGAAAGTCATTTTTCAAATAACCAAAGGAGAACCTCAAGGGAACACTATGGGGACATTATGAGCTAGCTGGGAATCCTTTGTTGTCCTCACAAATTTAATTTTGTCTTCATTGGCTTTACATGGTCACTTGAGTGTTCTAGTCTAGTCTATATGAGTCTGACAGTAGCTGTCTGCATGAAGCGATAGAGGTTGCTTTAGAGGTTACATACAGTTAATGCAGCTCTTGAGTTCCGATCATGGAATTCCGAACTCATCAGTACATCTTTACTTGGATTAAAACATATATATTTTACATTTTAGTCATTTAGCAGATGCTCTCATCCAGAGCAACTTACATTAGTGCATTCATCCCATACATCTTTTATCTCAATATATTTAACTTAGATGTACATACATTTACATCTTTGTTAAAATGCATGTAATGCCTTAACATTTATTCCAGAGATGCATGTACATGCATTTGCATCTTTGTTAAAGTGCATGTAATGCCTGACAATTCTAGAAATGCATGACTATGACATCTAGTCGACAGGGTGGCCAAAGTGGTTCCTAATTCGGCATATGACATAGTCTGTCCCTTCAGAGGATTCTTAAATGACTCTTTACGTGTTGATCAATGGAGAATTTGCCACCAAAGCCAAAACTTTGGCACTAGCTAGGTTTCAATCCAATTGGCAACAGATTTCCATGTGAATATTATAAAATTGACGTAAAGAAAATATATGCATTTTCCAAACAGACTTGTGGCGTATCAGTGAATGATGACATAGTGCACACAAAATGTACTTTTTCGCTTAAGTTTACATGTACCGAATAAAAATCTACAGTTCAACGTGTTTCCATTGCATTTTCAACTCTACCTCACAAAAGCTCTTTCCTCACAAAAGCTGTGTGCCTACTTTGGTCTTGGCACATGCACTCTAGCCTACAGTTCGTAGATACAGTGCGGGTAGGCTAGTCTACATGATGAGATTATTATGGATAAGAGCGAGAATATTTGTATTTGTCAAACGGCAGTCAAGCATCGATCATCATGTCACCTGAATCAGACCCTCAATATTTATTGGAAAGGAACATCAAGATTACTGTCACCACCCTGTGAAGATCATCATAAATGATTTCATCTGTAGCCTTATAAACTGCATGCTTTCCCGAGTCGTAGTGGGAGGACCACACACCATATTATTGCGTGACTCCAAGTTTACTTCAATTTGATTGTTATTATATATCAATATTTGCGCATAAAGGCGGTTCCACTGCCATGTCACGCATAATTAATTTTACAGACACAAAAATATCCCACCAACGAACACATTTTCTGTCAGCATTTATAAAACTGAACCGAAACTTCCTGTTTCCATCACCGCTGTCTTGATTTTTTTTATATACGGTATGACTATACTCGTATAAAAACTGTGGATGCGAATATGGTTATATGGTTAGTGATGTCATTTAAATTATGGTTAAAAAAAACCATTTGATTTCACCCCAAAAAATTCTGTCATAAAGGGCACATGTTCAACTTCATTTAAAAAAAATATGACTATATAGTCGTGCCTCTCTTCAGCTTGAAAAGAAATCACTACCTGACTACCAATAATGTAACATTTTTGTCGTAATTTTTGTGGTAATTTAAATGCATTTTTGTGCTTTTAATATGTGTCAAGTGCAATAAAAATACATTCTGACAAAATATATTGTAGCCTATTTGAGGATCTGGAGGAATGTGTTTTTATTTAACCAGGTAAATTGACTGAGAACACATTCTCATTTACAGCAACGACTTTAGGAATAGTTACAGGGGAGAGGAGGGGGGATGAATTATCCAATTGTAAACTGGGGATGATTAGGTGACTGTGATGGTATGAGGGCCAGACTGGGAATTTAGCCAGGACACTGGGATTAACACCCCTACTCTTACGATAAGTAATGGGTTCTTTAGTGACCACAGCGAGTCAGGACACCCATTTAAAGTCCTATCCAAAAGATGGCACGCTACACAGGGCAACGTCCCCAATAACTGCCCTGGGGCATTGAGATATTTCTTTAGACCAACCCTGCTTAGCTTCAGAAGCAAACCAGCAGTGGTATGCAGAGTGGTATGCCACTGGAGGCGTGGCCTTGGGTTAGAGCTCTTTGGGCTACCAATGAGAGAAAGTGTCATACCAGCTCATGTGTGATCTTGTACTCTGTCAATAAAGGTTGAGCTTGTACACTGCCAGTTCTGCAGTCTTAATGAAACTGACATACAGTGCCTTCAGAAAGTATTCATGCCCCTTTAATTATTCAACATTTGTGTTAGTCTGAATTCAAACTGGATTAAAAAAATATATTTCTCCCCATCCATAATAACAAAGTGAAAGCATGTTTTACAAATGTTTGCAAATGTATTGAAATATCTCATTTACGTAAGTATTCCCACCCCATGAGTCAATACTTTGCAGAAATACAATTGGCAGCGATTACAGCTGTGTCTTTCTGGTTAAGTCTATAAGAGCTTTCCACACCTGGATTGTGTCAAATTTGCCCATTATTATTTTCAAAATTCTTCAAGCTCTGTCAAATTGGTTGTTGATAGTTGCTAGAAAGCCATTTTCAAGTCTTTCCATACATTTTCAAGTAGATTTAAGTCAATACTTGTAACTGTTCTTGGTAAATAACTCCATTTCAGATTTGGCCTTGTGATTAGGTTATTGTTCTGCTGAAAGGGGAATTCATCTCACAGTGTCTGGTGGAGAGCAGACACTGACACAGGTTTTCCTCTAGGATTTTGCCTGTGCTTAGCTCCATTCCGTTCCGTCTTTCCGAACCAGTTCTTAACGATTACCTACATGATGCTGCTGTCAATATACTTGAAAATATAGTGGTGTGTGGTATTGGTTTTGTATTCAAAACAAAAAGGGAATTGCTTTGTCACATTTAGTGCAATATTACTTTAGTGCCTTGTTGCAAACAGGATGGATGTCTTGTAATATTTGAATTCTTTACATGCTTTACATTCTTTTCACTCTGTCAATTGTACCTTTATTTAACCAGGCAAGTCACTTAAGAACAAATTCTTATTTTCAATGACAGCCTAGGAACAGTGGGATAATTGCCTGTTCAGGGGCAGAATGACAGATTTGTACCTTGTCAGCTCAGGGGTTTGAACTTGAAACCTTCTGATTACTAGTCCAAAGCTCTAACCACTAGGCTACCCTGCCGCCCCAATATGATTAGTACTGTGGAGTAACTACAATGTTGTTGATCCATTCTCAGTTTTCTCCGAACAGATCCATTAAATGCTAAGCACAATTTGATTAGTACTGTGGAGTAACTACAATGTTGTTGATCCATTCTCAGTTTTCTCCGATCAGATCCATTAAATGCTGTAACTGTTTTAAGTCACCACTGGTCTCATGGTGAAATCCCTGAGCAATTTCCTTATTTTCTGGCAACTGAGTTAGGAAGGGTGACTGTATGTTTGTAGTGAGTCACTGGGTGTATTGATACATCATCCATAGTGTAATGAATAACTTCACCATGCTCAAAGGGGTATTCTAAGTCTGCTTTTTAAAAATGGAAAATTTTTAGGCATTGGAAAATTTACCTGGGCTTTGTGGCTGAATCTGTGTTAGAAATGCTCTACTCGACTGAGGGACCTTGCAGATAATTGTACGTGTGGGGTACAGAGATGAGGTAGTCAATCCAAAAATCATGTTAAACACTATTATTGCACACAGAGTGAGTCCATGTGACTTACAGCGAGGCAAAAAAGTATTTAGTCAGCCACCAATTGTGCAAGTTCTCCCACTTAAAAAGATGAGAGAGGCCTGTAATTTTCATCATAGGTACACTTCAACTATGACAGACAAAATGAGGGGAAAAAGATCCAGGAAATCACATTGTAGGATTTTTAATGAATTTATTTGCAAATTATGATGGAAAATAAGTATTTGGTCACCTACAAACAAGCAAGATTTCTGGCTCTCACAGACCTGTAACTTCTTCTTTAACCTCTCTGATCTCCCAAACCCGGATCCGGTATCGTGACTACAGCCTCAAGCTCATTACCATAACGCAACGTTAACTATTCATGAAAATCGCAAATGAAATGAAATAAATATGCCATCTCGCAAGCTTAGCCTTTTGTAAACAAAACTGTCATCTCAGATTTTCAAAATATGCTTCTCAACCATAGGAAAACAATAATTTGTGTAACAGTAGCTAGCAAACAAAGGATTTAGCGTTAGCATTAGCGTTAGCATCCAGCACGCAACATTTCAACAAAAACATAAAAGCCTTCAAATAAAATCATTTACCTTTGAAGAACTTCTGATGTTTTCAATGAGGATACTCTCAGTTGGATAGCAGATGCTCAGTTTTTCCAAAAAGATTCTTTGTGTATTAGAAATAGCTCCGTTTTATACATCACATTTGGCTACCAAAAAAACCCCGAAAATTCAGTCCTCAAAACGCGAACTTTTTTCCAAATTAACTCCATAATATCGACTGAAAACATGGCAAACGTTGTTTAGAATCAATCATCAAGGTGTTTTTCACATATCTCTTCATTGATACATCGTTCTTGGACACATGCTTTCTCCCCTGAATCAAATGGTAAAGTAGAAGCAGCTGGCAATTGCGCACCGAATTCGACGCAGGACACCAGGCGGACACTTGGAAAATGTAGTCTCTTATGGTCAATCTTCCAATGATATGCCTACAAATACGTCACAATGCTGCTAAGACCTTGGGCGAAGGACAGAAAGTGTAGGCTCATTCCTTGCGCAATCACAGCCATATAAGGAGACAATGGAAAACAGAGCTTCAGAAATTCTGCTAATTCCTGGTTGATGCATCATCTTGGTTTCGCCTGTAGAATGAGTTCTGGGGCACTTACAGACAAAATCTTTGCAGATTCTGAAACTTCAGAGTGTTTTCTTTCCAAAACTGTCAAGAATATGCATAGTCGAGCATCTTTTCGTGACAAAATATCGCGCTTAAAACGGGAACGTTTTTTATCCAAAAATGAAATAGCGCCCCTAGAGATCTAAGAGGTTAAGAGGCTCCTCTGTCCTCCACTTGTTACCTGTATTAATGGCACCTGTTTGAACTTGTTATCAGTATAAAAGACCACAACCTCAAACAGTCACACTCCAAACTTCACTATGGCCAAGACCAAAGAGCTTTCAAAGGACACCAGAAACAAAATTGTAGACCTGCACCAGGCTGGGAAGATTGAATCTGCAATAGGTAAGCAGCTTGGTTTGAAGAAATCAACTGTGGGAGTAATTATTAGGAAATGGAAGACATACAAGACCACTGAAAATCTCCCTCGATCTGGGGCTCCATGCAAGATCTCACCCCGTGGGGTCAAAATAATCACAAGAACGGTGAGCAAAAATCCCAGAACCACACGGGGGGACCTAGTGAATGACCTGCAGAGAGCTGAGACCAAAGTAACAAAGCCTACCATCAGTAACACACTCCGCCGCTAGGGACTCAAATCCTGCAGTGCCAGATGTGTCCCCCTGCTTAAGACAGTACATGTCCAGGCCCGTCTGAAGTTTGCTAGAGAGCATTTGGATGATCCAGAAGAAGATTGGGAGAATGTCATATGGTCAGATGAAACCAAAATATATATTTTTGGTAAAAACTCAACTCGTCGTGTTTGGAGGACAAAGAATGCTGAGGTGCATTCAAAGAACACCATACCTACTGTGAAGCATGGGGGTGGAAACATCATGCTTTGGGGCTGTTTTTCTGCAAAGGGACCAGGACGACTGATCCGTGTAAAGGAAAGAATGAATGGGGCCATGTATCGTGAGATTTTAAGTGAAAACCTCCTTCCATCAGCAAGGGCATTGAAGATGAAACGTGGCTGGGTCTTTCAGCATGACAATGATCCCAAACACACCACCCGAGCAACGAAGGAGTGGCTTCGTAGGAAGCATTTCAAGGTCCTGGAGTGGCCTAGCCAGTCTCCAGATCTCAACCCCATAGAAAATCTTTGGAGGGAGTTGAAAGTCCGTGTTGCCCAGCAACAGCCCCAAAACATCACTGCTCTAGAGGAGATCTGCATGGAGGAATGGGCCAAAATACCAGCAAGAGTGTGTGAAAACCTTGTGAAGACTTACAGAAAACATTTGATCTCTGTCATTGCCAACAAAGGTGTCATTGGCAACAATAACAAAGTATTGTGATAAACTCTTGTTATTGTTATTGTACCTCCGGTACCTCACCTTCTTGTAGGGGACCAACTACCACCGGCCTGAGGAGAGACAATTGAAACGAGGGGTTAATGCGATAGTAAGAGGGAAGTTGCAATCTATAACACACCTCGTTTATCCTCCTCAGGACTTTGAATGGCCCCCCACACTGCGGCCCCAGTTTCCGTCAGGGCATGCGGAGGGGCAGGTTTCGTGTCGAGAGCCAGATCCTGTCCCCTGGTGCGAACACAGGGGCCTCACTGCGGTGGCGGTCAGCGCTCTTCTTCTGCCGTTCACTGGCCTGCTTGAGAGAGTCCTGGACTGCCCGCCAGGTCTCTCTAGAGCACTGTACCCACTCCTCCACCGCAGGAGCTTCGGTCTGACTCTGATGCCACGGAGCCAGGACCGGCTGGTAGCCCAGTACGCATTCGAATGGCGACATGTTCGTTGATGAGTGACGGAGTGAATTCTTGGCCAACTCTGCCTACCTCACCCATTCTCCTGGCCGGTCCTGGCAATACGACCTCAGAAACCTACCCACTTCCTGGTTCACTCTCTCCACCTGCCCATTACTCTCGGGGTGATAACCAGAGGTAAGGCTGACCGAGACCCCCAGATGCTCCATAAATGCCCTCCAAACCCGGGACGTAAACTGGGGACCTCGATCCGATACGATGTCCTCCGGAACCCCGTAGTGCCGGAAGACGTGGGTAAATAGAGCCTCCGCAGTCTGTAGGGCCGTAGGGAGACCAGGCAATGGGAGGAGACGGCAGGACTTAGAGAACCGATCCACAACGACCAGAACGGTAGTGTTCCCCTGAGATGGGGGAAGATCAGTAAGAAAATTTACCGATAGATGAGACCATGGCTGTTGTGGAACCGGGAGGGGTTGTAACTTCCCTCTAGGCAGGTGCCTAGGAGACTTACTCTGAGTGTATACTGAACAGGAGGAGACATAAAGCCTCACGTCCTTAGCTAAGGTGGGCCACCAGTATTTCCCCATAAGACCCCACACTGTCCTTGCGATCCCCGGATGATCCGAAGAAGGTAGTGTGTGAGCCCACCGAATCAATTGATCACGGACACCAAGCGGCACGTACCAAAGACCGGTCAGACACTGTGAAGGCGCAGGTTCTACCCTCAATGCCCGCTCGATGTCCGCATCCACCTCCCATACCACCGGGGCCACCAGCCAAGAGGCTGGAAGGATGGGAGTAGGATCGATGGACCGGTCATAGAGATGGGACAGCGCATCGGCCTTAGTGTTAAGGAAACCTGGTTTATAAGAGATCGTAAATCTAAAGCGTGTAAAGAACATGGCCCACCTAGCCTGACGCGGATTCAGTCTCCTCGCCGCTCGGATATACTCCAGATTGCGGTGGTCAGTCCAGATGAGGAAAGGGTGTTTAGCCCCCTCAAGCCATACCTTCAGGGCTTTTACCATAGCAAGTAACTCCCGGTCCCCCTCATCATAGTTTCGCTCTGCCAGACCCAGCTTCTTAGAAAAGAAAGCGCAGGGACGGAGCTTCGGTGGCGTGCCCGAGTGCTGTGACAGCATGGCTCCAACCCCAGCCACCTCCACTATGAATGCTAACGAAGGGTCCGGATGCGCCAACACGGGAGCTTCTGTAAACAGCGCCTTCAACTGGTTGAAGGCTCCATTTGCCTCGGCCGACCACCGTAGACGCACCGGCCCCACCTTCAGCAGTGGGCAATGGGCGCCGCCACTTGGCCAAAACCCCGGATAAACCTCCGGTAGTAATTGGCAAACCCTAAAAACCGCTGCACCTCCTTTATCGTGGCCGGAGTCGGCCAAATACGCACGGCGGTAACGCGGTCACACTCCATCACCACCCCCGAGGTGGAAATGCGATAACCCAGGAAGGAAACAACATGTTTGGAGAACACACATTTCTCAGCCTTGACGTATAGGTCATGCTCCAGCAGTCGCCCAAGGTCCTTGCGCACCAGGGAGACATGCGCGGCGCGTGTGCCCGTGCAAGTCCCTGAGAATCTCATCTACAAAGGATTGGAAGACGGCTGGAGCATTCTTCAATCCATACGGCATGACAAGGTACTCAAAGTAGCCTGATGTGATACTGAATGCTGTTTTCCACTCGTCTCCTCCCCGAATACGCACCAGATTATACGCGCTCCTGAGGTCCAGTTTTGCGGAAAAACGCGCACCGTGGAAAGATTCCACCGCCGTAGCGATGAGAGGTAGCGGATAACTAAATCCCACTGTGATCGAATTGAGACCTCGATAATCAATGCACGGACACAGTCCTCCCTCCTTTTTCCTCACAAGAACTAAACTCGAGGAGACGGGTGACATGGAGGGCCGAATGTACCCCTGTCTCAGAGCTTCCGTGACATATGTCTCCATAGCCAACGTCTCCTCGTGTGACAATGGGTACACATGACTCCTGGGAAGTGCAGCGTTCTCCTGGAGGTTTATCACGCAATCCCACCGTCGATGGGGTGGTAATTTGGTCGCCTTTTTCTTACTAAAAGCGATAGCCAAATCGGCATATTCCGGGGGAATGCGCACAGTGGAAACCTGGTCTGGACTCTCCACCGACGTGGCACCGATGGAAACTCCTATACACCTACCTGAACACTCCTCTGACCACCCCTGAAGAGCCCCCTGTCTCCAGGAAATGAAGGGATTGTGAATAGCTAGCCAGGGAACCCCCAACACCACTGGAAACCCAGATGAATCAATAAGGTAGAAACTGATCTGCTCCCTATGATCCCCCTACGTTACCATGTCCAGCGGAATCGTGGCCTCCCTGACCAGCCCTGACCCTAACGGTCGGCTGTCTAAGGAGTGCACGGGGAAAGGTGGGTCTATCTGCACCAACGGAATACCCAACTTACGGGCGAGTCCGCGATCCATAAAACTCCCAGGTGCGCCTGAATCGACTTATGCTGGAGAGAGGGAAAAAACACAGGGGAAAAAATAAACAAAAACATGTGACCAACAGGGAGCTCTGGGTGAGTTTTGTGCCTACTCACCTGGGATGGCCGAGAAGTGTTCCGCCTGCCATCTCGACTCCCAGACGGACTCCTCCAGCACCGGTCCGAAGTGTGTCCTCTCCGGCCACAGTAGGTGCAGGAGGAGCCTCCTCCTCCGGTCCCCCTAGATGCAGCTCCTCCCAACTCCATCGGAGTTGGAGCGGGAGGGCTGGGGGGTGGAATTGACAGGACCCCCTCTGAACGCCCGCGGGCAGCTAGCAGGTTGTCAAGTCGGATCAACATGTCTATAAGTTCATCGAGGGAGAGTGTGGTGTCCCGACAAGCTAGCTCCCAGCGGACGTCCTCCCGGAGGCTGCATCGGTAATGGTCCATCAGGGCCCTGCCATTCCACCCCGCACCAGCAGCCAAGGTCCAGAACTCTAACGCGAAGTCCCGGCATCTCCTCGTCTCCTGTCTGAGGTGGAACAGTCGCTCACCTCCGGTAAGTGGTCGAACACAGCTCAAAAATGGCGGATGAACTCCGGGTAGTGGTCCCGAGCCGAGTCTGGGCTATTCCAGACAGCGTTGGCTCACACTTTCCTCACCCGAGGGAGTCGGACGCACGGTAGCCAGGTAGAGCTCGAGCTGGAGCAAAAATCCCTGGCACCCAGCCACCGCTCCATCGTATTCCCTCGGGGAGGGTGAGACACAATGTGCTGGACCCAGACGATGACATGGGAGGAGTGGGTTGCGTCGTCTGTGAGGGAGCTGGGGTGGACGTCGGTAGACCACTCCTCTCCCATCGCTCCATCCTCTCCATCATCTGGTCCATCGCTGAACCGATCCGATGGAGGACAGCTGGATGATGATGGACGCGCTCCTCCATTGTTGGGAGAGGGGTGGTTGCTGCTTCTGCTGACTCCATTCTTTGGGTGCGGGCTTCTGTTAAGGCTTCTAGGAAGAGTCAGGCGCAGAGAGCAGGTTTAGTTACGAATGTGGATCTTTATTCCAAAGACAGTGAAAACGGACATGCCAAACACAGGGCGCATGAAATAACCAGTCCAAACAAACAGGACTAAACTGTCCGGAAAAATAGAATCCACAAATAATCCAACACCATGAACAGAAAACAAGCCAGAACAATAGCCGGCGGGCCGAGTGCCCTTAAATAGCCTACAAACAAAACTAAACTCAAAACAGGTGTAATCAATCAGACCAAACTAACAGAAACAAAAAAGAGAATCGATGGCAGCTAGTAGGCCGGCGACGACGACCGCCGAGCGCCGCCCGAATAGGCGGGATTCGTGACACAATTTAATCAATTTAAAATTCAGCCTGTAACACAACAAAATGTGGATAAAGTCAAGGGGTGTGAATAGTTTCTGAAGGTATTGCAAGTGCATGTGATACTAAAGAGCTCCATTGTTAAGACAGTCACCATTTCATTACAATATGATTTGACCCATTTTATATATTTGCCATGCATTTGAATGTAAACATACATTTCTTATAAATAGTCAAATGTTGAATACTCTTTTTTCACAAGACATTTCCAAATGCATGTAGAGTATCAGTCAAAAGTAAAAAGTTTGGACACACCTACTCATTCAAGGGTTTCTCTATATTTGTACTATTTTCTAGAATTCATAGTGTTGGTGTCATCACTATTAATAACACATACGGAATCATGCAGAAACCAAAAGTGTTAAACAAATCAAAATATATTTATAGTTGAGATTCTTCAAAGTAGCTACCCTTTGCCTTGATGACAGCTTTGCACACTCTTGGAATTCTCTCAACCAGCTTCATGAGGTAGTCACCTGGAATGCATTTAAATGAACAGGTGTCCCATTTTAAAGTTAATTTGTGGAATTTATTTCCTTCCTAATGTGTTTGAGCCAATCAGTTGTGTTGTAACATGGTAGGCGTGGTATAGCCCTATTTGGTATAAGACCAAGTCCATATTATTACAAGAACAGCTCAAATACAGTGCCTTGCGAAAGTATTCGGCCCCCTTGAACTTTGCGACCTTTTGCCACATTTCAGGCTTCAAACATAAAGATATAAAACTATATTTTTTTGTGAAGAATCAACAACAAGTGGGACACAATCATGAAGTGGAACGACATTTATTGGATATTTCAAACTTTTTTAACAAATCAAAAACTGAAAAATTGGGCATGCAAAATTATTCAGCCCCCTTAAGTTAATACTTTGTAGCGCCACCTTTTGTTGCGATTACAGCTGTAAGTCGCTTGGGGTATGTCTCTATCAGTTTTGCACATCGAGGGACTGAAATTTTTTCCCATTCCTCCTTGCAAAACAGCTCGAGCTCAGTGAGGTTGGATGGAGAGCATTTGTGAACAGCAGTTTTCAGTTCTTTCCACAGATTGTCGATTGGATTCAGGTCTGGACTTTGACTTGGCCATTCTAACACCTGGATATGTTTATTTTTGAACCATTCCATTGTAGATTTTGCTTTATGTTTTGGATCATTGTCTTGTTGGAAGACAAATCTCCGTCCCAGGTCTTTTGCAGACTCCATCAGGTTTTCTTCCAGAATGGTCCTGTATTTGGCTCCGTCCATCTTCCCATCAATTTTAACCATCTTCCCTGTCCATGCTGAAGAAAAGCAGGCCCAAACCATGATGCTGCCACCACCATGTTTGACAGTGGGGATGGGGTGTTCAGCTGTGTTGCTTTCACGCCAAACATAACGTTTTGCATTGTTGCCAAAAAGTTCAATTTTGGTTTCATCTGACCAGAGCACCTTCTTCCACATGTTTGGTGTGTCTCCCAGGTAGCTTGTGGCAAACTTTAAACAACACTTTTTATGGATATCTTTAAGAAATGGCTTTCTTCTTGCCACTCTTCCATAAAGGCCAGATTTGTGCAATATACGACTGATTGTTGTCCTATGGACAGAGTCTCCCACCTCAGCTGTAGATCTCTGCAGTTCATCCAGAGTGATCATGGGCCTCTTGGCTGCGTCTCTGATCAGTCTTCTCCTTGTATGAGCTAAAAGTTTAGAGGGACGGCCAGGTCTTGGTAGATTTGCAGTGGTCTGATACTCCTTCCATTTCAATATTATCGCTTGCACAGTGCTCCTTGGGATGTTTAAAGCTTGGGAAATCTTTTTGTATCCAAATCCGGCTTTAAACTTCTTCACAACAGTATCTCGGACCTGCCTGGTGTGTTCCTTGTTCTTCATGATGCTCTCTGCGCTTTTAACGGACCTCTGAGACTATCACAGTTCAGGTGCATTTATACGGAGACTTGATTACACACAGGTGGATTGTATTTATCATCATTAGTCATTTAGGTCAACATTGGATCATTCAGAGATCCTCACTGAACTTCTGGAGAGAGTTTGCTGCACTGAAAGTGAAGGGGCTGAATAATTTTGCACGCCCAATTCTTCAGTTTTTGATTTGTTAAAAAAGTTTGAAATATCCAATAAATGTCGTTCCACTTCATGATTGTGTCCCACTTGTTGTTGATTCTTCACAAAAAAATACAGTTTTATATCTTTATATTTGAAGCCTGAAATGTGGCAAAAGGTCGCAAAGTTCAAGGGGGCCGAATACTTTCGCAAGGCACTGTAAGCAAAGAGAAATGACAGTTCGTCATTACTTTTAAGACATGAAGGTCAATCAATCCTGAAAATGTCAAGAACTTAGACTGTCACGTCTAGACACCTTCACGGGTAGCCTCTGTCCAAAGGCACAGCAAAGCACATTTTACTCAAAGTAAGGTGTTCAAAGGGGAGATGTTCTGTAATAGGGGGAAGCGGGATGGGGCTTGTGTGATGAGACAGTTGCAATTTACAGTAGTATTTATTTCAGCAGATATTTATTTGAATTTTTGTATATAGCGACAACAAACATCCCTCATTAGGTTTGTATTTGATGAAATATACTTGGAATTGTTCTGCTGTGATTTACATTTTTGTTCTTATGTTTTTTGGGAAATTCTAAGCCCATGTTTCTTATGTTGGTTTTGATTTTGCATCCCAAGCTTCTGTACAGTAAGCTATGTTGAACTTTATTCTTTAAAGAAAAATATATATACAGTGGGGAGAACAAGTATTTGATACACTGCCGATTTTGCAGGTTTTCCTACTTACAAAGCATGTAGAGGTCTGTAATTTTTATCATAGGTACACTTCAACTATGAGAGATGGAATCTAAAACAAAAATCCAGAAAATCACATTGTATGATTTTTAAGTAATTAATTTGCATTTTATTGCATGACATAAGTATTTGATACATCAGAAAAGCAGAACTAATAATTGTTCCCACTGTATATAGAAAAAGAGGTTGGATTTGAACGATTGGTTATTTTCTATATGTGGAGTGTCTACAGTGTGATGTATCACTGATACGATGAACATTGTTTCCCTGCATACACAGGGGAGCTGCATGATGTGCATGTCTGTACTAGAACTACATCTGCTTCTGTATGTGACTGTAGGGTGCCGTATTTGATTTGATTTCATTAACAATTATTGTATTAACAGCCTCCGTAGTCCTTTCAACTTTCAATAAATTCAGGTATCTGAGAAATATTTGGTTCAACATTTTCACGACACTGCTCAATTGAATGTTAGAATGGGCACACGTTAGGTCCCCCGATACTAATTGAGCAACGATTGAATACCATACCCCGAAGGATTCAGACTGTTCTGGAGACAAAGAGTCCGACCCAGTACTAGATGGGTTATATTTGTTTTTTGGTTCTGGGATTACACTTTAAGTAATTCTTTAAAATACACTATACTGTACAGTGCATTCGGAAAGTATTCAGGTCTCTCCAGAAATGTTCGGTCAGGTTCAAGTCCGGGCTCTGGCTGGGCTCTGGCTGGGGACATTCAGAGACTCAAGGACATTCAGAGACTTGTCCCGAAGCCACTCCTGCGTTGTCTTGGCTGTGTGTGCTTAGGGTCGTTGTCCTGTTGGAAGGTGAACCTTCGCCCCAGTCTGAGATCCTGAGTGCCCTGGAGCAGGTTTTCATCAAGGATCTCACTATACTTTGCTCTATTCATCTTTCCCTTGATTCTGACGAGTCTCCCAGTCCCTGCTGCTGAAAAACATCTCCACAGCATGTTGCTGCCACCACCATGCTTCACCATAGGTATGGTGCCAGGTTTCCTCGAGATGAGACGCTTGGCTTCAGGCCAAAGAGTTCAATCTTGGTTTCATCAGACCAGAGCATCTTGTTTCTCGTGGTCTGAAACTCCTTTGGGTGCCTTTTGGCAAACTCCATGCGGGCTGTCATGTGCCTTTTACTGAAGAGTGGCTTCCTTCTGGCCACTCCACCATAAACGCCTGATTGGTGGATTGCTGCAAAGATGTTTGTCTTTCTGAAAGGTTCTCCCATCCCCAAAGAGGAATTATGGAGCTCTGTCAGAGTGACCAGTGGGTTCTTGGTCATCTCCCTACCCAAGGCCCTTCTCCCCCGATTGCTCAGTTTGGCTCAGTCTTGGTGGTTCCAAACTTCTTCCATTTAAGAATAATGGAGACCACTGTGTTCCTGGGGACCTTCAAAGCTGCAGATATGTTTTGGTATTCTTCTCCAGATCTACGCCTTGTCACAATCCTGTCTCGGAGCTCTATGGACAATTCCTTCGACCTCATGGCTAGGTTTTTGCTATGATATGCACCGTCAACTGTGGGACCTTATATAGACAGGTGTGTTCCTTTCCAATCAGGTGGACTCCAATCAAGTTGCCGAAACATTTCAAGGATGATCAATGGACACATGATACACCTGAACTCAGTTTCGAGTCTCATAGCAAAGGGTCAGACTACTTATGTAATAAGTTGCGAAGATCATCCGTTCACCTACTCTGCGTCTCACAAAGGCACGGCAGTTGGAACAAAAAATAAAACATTTGGACTCATCAGACAAAAGGACAGATTTTCACCGGTCTAATGTCCATTGTCCACCGGTCTAATTTCCACTAATGTTTCTTGGCCCAAGCACGTCTCTTATTCTTATTGGTGTCCTTTAGTAGTGGTTTCTTTGCAGCAATTCGACCATGAAGGCCTGATTCGCGTAGTCTCCTCTGAACAGTTGATGTTGAGATGTGTCTGTTACTTGAACAATCTTGAGGTACAGTAAACTTTTTAGGGATAGGGGGCAGCATTTTCACTTTGGATGAATTGCGTACCCATAGTGAACTGCCTCCTACTCTGTCCCAGATGCTAACATATGCATATTATTATTACTATTGGATAGAAAACACTATGAAGTTTCTAAAACTGTTTGAATTATGTCTGTGAGTATAACAGAACTCATATGGCAGGCAAACTTCCAAAAAGGAAGTGGAAATTCTGGGGCTGGTTGATTTTCAACTCATCGCCTATTCACATCCCAGTAAGATATGGATCTGTTCGCAGTTCCTACGCCTTCCACTAGATGTCAACAGTCAGTAGAATGTGTAATGATGTAACGATTTTCTTCTGTCGAAGGAGAGGCGGACCAAAATGCAGCGTGGTTAGTTTTGTACATCTTTAATAAAGATGAAAATACAACAATCTACAAAACAAGAAACGTGAAAAAAACGAAACAGTCCTATCTGGTGCCACAAACACAAAGACAGGAACAATCACCCACAAGAAGCCTAAAGAATATGGCTGCCTAAATATGGTTCCCAATCAGAGACAACGATAAACACCTGCCTCTGATTGAGAACCACTCTAGGCAACCATAGACTTACCTAGAGTACTACTCTAACCACAATCCCATAACTACAAACAACCCCAGACAAAACAAACCACATAAATCCCCATGTCACACCCTGGCCTAACCAAAATAATAACGAAAACACAGAATACTAAGGCCAGGGCGTGACAAATGAAGCCTCTAGTGTGATGTGGGGCCGGATGGCAGCTATTTGAGTCAGTGGTCTGGCAAAATGCCAGTTCCTGGTCAGGCACATTTCTCATGATTTTGCCATGCATTCCATTACTCTGTAGACAAAATCGAATGCTCCGGTTGGAACGTTATTGGATATATATGATAATAACTGAAGATTGATTCTCTACTTAGTTTGACCAGTTTATTCGACCTGGAATATAACTTTTTGAAGTTTTCGTCCGAGTTCGCCTGGACCGGCGCCAGCTTTTGGACATGTGAACTAAATGTGCTAGCAAAAGTAGCTAATTGGACATTAGTAATGGACATTATCGAACAAAACAACGATTTATTGTGGAACTATGATTCCTGGCACTGCATTCTGATGAAAGATCATCAAAGGTAAGGGAATATTTATGTACCTTATGTACCTAATATTTCGTATTTCTGTTGACTCCAACATGGCGGAGAAATGTTGTGTATTTCTGAGCGCGTCTCAGATTATTGCATGGTATGCTTTTTTCGTAAAGTAAAAAAAAAATCGGACAGCGGTTGCATTAAGAACAAGTGTATCTTTAATTATATGTAAAACATGTATCTTTCATCAAAATTTATGATGAGTATTTCTGTTATACGACTTGGCTCTCCGTAATTACTCCGGATATTTTGGAGGCATTTCTGAACATGGCACCAATGTAAACCGAGATTTGTGGATATAAATATGCATATTATCGAACAAAACATAAATGTATTGTGTAACATGATGTCCTATGAGTGTCATCTGATGAAGATTATGAAAGGTTAGTGATGAATTTTATCTCTATTTCTGCTTTTGTGACTATCTTTGGCTGGGAAAAATGGCTGTGTGTTTTTGGGGATTTGGTGGTGATCTAACATAAATATATGTTGTGTTTTCGCTGTAAAACATTTAAAAAATCGGAGACGATGGGTAGATTAACAAGATGTTTATCTTTCATTTGCTGTATTGGACTTGTTAATGTGTGAAATTTAAATATTTCTAAAAAATATTTTTGAATTTCCCGCGCTGCCTTTTCAGCGGAATGTTGGGGGGGATTCCGCTAGCGGAACCTAGACAGGTTAAACTAGATTATAGGAACACTGTGGACAAATTTCAGCAAGTTTCAACTATGAAATACAGACAAATAAACAGTTTTTCATAAACAAGGTCAAAATCATGTTTGATGCACTTTGTGAGTAACAATTTTTGCAGTACTGTTTAAACTATATGATAGGAACACTGTGGACAATTTTCATCAAGTTTCAATTATGAAATATAGACAAATTAACAGTTTTCCACAAACAAGGTCTAAATCATGTTTGATGCACTTTTTGAGTAATGTTTTTGCAGTACTGTTTAAACTAGATGATAGGAACACAACATTTTTCAG